>NW_020838007.1:10796155-10869707 GCF_003676395.1 Aethalodelphis obliquidens
TATCTCATTGTAGTTTTGATTTGCATTTCTCTAATGATTAATGATGTTGAGCATTCTTTCATGTGTTTGTTGGCAGTCTGTATATCTTCTTTGGAGAAATGTCTATTTAGGTATTCTGCCCATTTTTGGATTGGGTTGTTTGTTTTTTTGTTATTGAGCTGCATGAGCTGCTTGTAAATTTTGGAAATCAATCCTTTGTCAGTAGCTTCATTTGCAAATATTTTCTTCCATTCTGAGGGTTGTCTTTTGGTCTTGTTTATGGTTTCCTTTGCTGTGCAAAAGCTTTGATGTTTCATTAGGTCCCATTTGTTTATTTTTGTTTTTATTTCCATTTCTCTAGGAGGTGGGTCAAAAAGGATCTTGCTGTGATTTATGTCAGAGTGTTCTGCCTATGTTTCCTCTAAGAGTTTTATAGGTTCTGGCATTACATTTAGGTCTTTAATCCATTTTGAGTTTATTTTTGTGTATGGTGTTAGGGAGTGATCTAATCTCATACTTTTACACTGTACCTGTCCAGTTTTTCCAGCACCACTTATTAAAGAGGCTGTCCTTTCTCCACTGTACATTCCTGCCTCCTTTATCAAAGATAAGGTGACCATATGTGCGTGGGTTTATCTCTGGGCTTTCTATCCTGTTTCATTGATCTATGTTTCTGTTTTCGTGCCAGTACCATACTGCCTTGATTACTATAGCTTTGTAGTATAGTCTGAAGTCAGGGAGCCTGATTCCTGCAGCTCCATTTTTCGTTCTCAAGATTGCTTTGGCTATACGGGGTTTTTTGTGTTTCCATACAAATTGTGAAATTTTTTGTTCTAGTTCTGTGAAAAATGCCAATGGAAGTTTGTTAGGAATTGCATTGAATCTGTAGATTGCTTTGGGTACTAGAGTCATTTTCACAATGTTGATTCTTCCAATCCAAGAACATGGTATATCTCTCCACCTATTTGTATCATCTTTAATTTCTTTCATCAGTGTCTTATAATTTCTGCATACAGGTCTTTTGTCTCCTTAGGTAGGTTTATTCCTAGATATTTTATTCTTTTTGTTGCAATGGTAAATGGGAGTGTTTTCTTGATTTCACTTTCAGATTTTTCCTCCTTAGTGTATAGGAATGCCAGAGATTTTTGTGCATTAATTTTGTATCCTGCAACTTTACCAAATTCGTTGATTAGCTCTAGTAGTTTTCTGGTAGCATTTTTAGGATTCTCTATGTATAGTGTCACGTCATCTGCAGACAGTGACAGCTTTACTTCTTCTTTTCCGATTTGGATTCCTTTTAGTTTCTTTTATTCTCTGATTGCTGTGGCTAAAACTTCCAAAACTATGTTTAATAAGAGCAGTGAGAGTGGGCAACCTTGTCTTGTTCCTGATCTTAGTGGAAATGCTGTCAGTTTTTCACCATTGAGGATGATGTTGGCTGTGGGTTTGTCATATATGGCCTTTATTATGTTGAGGAAAGTTCACTCTATGCCTACTTTCTGCAGGGTTTTTATCATAAATGGGTGTGGAATTTTGTCACAAGCTTTCTCTGCATCTATTGAGATGATCATATGGTTTTTCTCCTTCAACTTGTTAATATGGTTTATCACACTGATTGATTTGCGTATATTGAAGAATCCTTACATTCCTGGAATAAACCCCACTTGATCATGGTGTATGATCCTTTTAATGTGCTATTCGATTCTGTTGGCTAGCATTTTGTTGAGGATTTTTTGCATCTATGTTCATCAGTGATATTGGCCTGTAGTTTTCTTTCTTTGTGACATCCTTGTCTGGTTTTGGTATCAAGGTGATGGTGGCCTCGTAGAAGGAATTTGGGAGTGTTCCTCCCTCTGCTATATTTTGGAAGAGTTTGAGAAGGATAGGTGTTAGCTCTTCTCTAAATGTTTGATAGAATTCGCCTGTGAAGCCATCTGGTCCTGGGCTTTTGTTTGTTGGAAGATTTTTAATCACAGTTTCAATTTCAGTGCTTGTGATTGGTCTGTTCATATTTTCTATTTCTTCCTGATTCAGTTGTGGCAGGTTGTGCATTTCTAAGAATTTGTCAATTTCTTCCAGGTTGTCCATTTTATTGGCATAGAGTTGCTTGTAGTAATCTCTCATGATCTTTTTGTATTTCTGCAGTGTCAGTTGTTACTTCTCCTTTTTCATTTCTAATTCTATTGATTTGAGTCTTCTCCCTTTTTTAAAAAAATAAATTTATTTATTTATTTAGTTTTGGCCGCATTGGGTCTTCGTTGCTGCACATGGGCCTTCTCTAGTTGCGGTGAGCCGGGTCTACTCTTCGTTGTGGTGCGCAGGCTTCTCATTGTGGTGGCTTCTCTTGTTGAGGAGCACGGGGTCTAGGCACACGGCCTTCAGTAGTTGTGGCTCGCGGGCCCTAGAGTGCAAGCACGGTAGTTGTGGCGCACGGGTTTAGTTGCTCCGTGGCATCTGGGATCTTCCTGGAACAGGGCTCGAACCCATGTCCCCTGCATTGGCAGGCGGATTCTTAACCACTACACCACCAGGGAAGTCCCCCCTTTTTTTTTTTTTTTTGATGAGTCTGGCTAATGGTTTATCTATTTTGTTTATCGTCTCAAAGAACCAGCTTTTAGTTTTATTGATCTTTGCTATTGTTTCCTTCATTTCTTTTTCATTTATTTCTGATCTGATTTTTATGATTTCTTTCCTTCTGCTAACTTTGGGGTTTTTTATTCTTCTTTCTCTAATTGCTTGAGGTGCAAGGTTAGGTTGTTTATTCCAGATGTTTCCTGCTTCTTAAGGTGGGCTTGTATTGTTATAAACTTACCTCTTAGAACTGCTTTTGCTGCATCCCATAGGTTTTGGGTTGTCGTGTCTCCATTTTCATTTGTTTCTAGGTATTTTTTTATTTCCTCTTTTATTTCTTCAGTGATGACTTCGTTATTAAGTAATGTATTGTTTAGCCTCCATGTGTTTGTATTTTTTACAGATCTTTTCCTGTAATTGATATCTAGTCTGATGGCATTGTGGTCGGAAAAGTTACTTGATACAATTTCAATTTTCTTAAATTTACCAAGGCTTGACTTGTGACCCAAGATATGATCTATCCTGGAGAATGTTCCATGAGCACTTGAGAAGAATGTGTATTCTGTTTTTTTTTTTTTTTTTGCGGTACGTGGGCCTCTCACCACTGTGGCCTCTCTCGTTGCAGAGCACAGGCTCCGGACGCGCAGGCTCAGCGGCCATGGCTCACGGGCCCAGCCGCTCCGCGGCATGCGGGATCTTCCCGGACCGGGGCACGAACCCGTGTCCCCTGCATCGGCAGGTGGGCTCCCAAGCACTGCGCCACCAGGGAAGCCCTATTCTGTTGTTTTTTGATGGAGTGTCCTATAAATATCAATTAAGTCCATCTTGTTTAATGTATCATTTAAAGCTTGTGTTTCCTTATTTATTTTCATTTTGGATGATCTGTCCATGGGTGAAAGTGGGGTGTTTAAGTCCCCTACTATGAATGTGTTACTGTCAATTTCCTCTTTTATGGCTGTTAGTATTTGCCTTATGTATTGAGGTGCTCCTATGTGGGGTGCACAAATATTTACAATTGTTATATTTTCTTCTTGGATTGATCCCTTGATCATTGTGTAGTGTCCTTCTTTTTGTCTTGTAATAGTCTTTATTTTAAAGTCTATTTTGTCTGATATGAGAATTGCTACTCCAGCTTTCTTTTGGTTTCCATTTGCATGGAATATGTCTTTCAATCCCCTTACTTTCAGTCTGTATGTGTCTCTATGTCTGAAGTGGGTCTCTTGTAGACAGAATATATATGGGTCTTGTTTCTGTATCCATTCTGCGAATTTGTGTCTTTTGGTGGGAGCTTTTAGTCCATTTACATTTAAGGTAATTATCGATATGTATGTTCCTATTCCCATTTTCTTAATTGTTTTGGGTTCATTATTGTAGGTCTTTTCCTTCTCTTATGTTTCTTGCCTAGAGAAGTTCCTTTAGCATTTGTTGTAAAGCTGGTTTGGTGGTGCTGAACTCTCTCAGCTTTTCCTTGTCTGTAAATGTTTTAATTTCTCCATCAAATCTGAATGAGATCCTTGTTGAGTAGAGTAATCTTGGTTGCAGGTTTTTCTCCTTCATCACTTTCAGTATGTCCTGCCACTCCCTTCTGGCTTGTAGGGTTTCTGCTGAGAGATCAGCTGTTAACCTTATGGGGATTCCCTTGTGTGTTATTTGTTGTTTTTCCCTTGCTGCTTTTAATATGCTTTCTTTGTATTTAATTTTTGACAGTTTGATTAATATGTGTCTTGGTGTATTTCTCCTTGGATTTATCCTGTATGGGTCTCTCTGTGCTTCCTGGACTTGATTAACTATTTCCTTTCCCATATTAGGGAAGCTTTCAACTATAATCTCTTCAAATATTTTTCATTCCCTTTCTTTTTCTCTTCTTCTTCTGGAACCCCTATAATTGGAATGTTGGTGCGTTTAATGTTGTCCCAGAGGTCTCTGAGACTGTCCTCAGTTCTTTTCATTCTCTTTTCTTTATTCTGCTCTGCAGTAGTTATTTCCACTATTTTATCTTCCAGGTCACTTATCCATTCTTCTGCCTCGGTTATTCTGCTATTGATCCCATCTAGAGTATTTTTCATTTCATTTATTTTGTTGTTCATTGTTGCTTGTTTCATCTTTATTTCTTCTAGGTCCTTGTTAAACGTTTCTTGCATTTTGTCCATTCTATTTCCAAGATTTTGGATCATCTTTACTATCATTATTCTGAATTCTTTTTCACATAGACTGCCTACTTCCTCTTCATTTGTTAAGTCTGGTGCATTTTTATTTTGCTCCTTCATCTGTTGTGTGTTTTTCTGTCTTCTCATTTTGCTTATCTTACTCTGTTTGGGGTCTCCTTTTTGCAGGCTGCAGGTTTGTAGTTCCCGTTGTTTTTGATGTCTGTCTCCAGTGACTAAGGTTGGTTTAGTGGGTTGTGTAGGCTTCCTGGTGGAGGGGACTAGTGCCTGTGTTGTGGTGGATGAGGCTGGATCTTGTCTCTCTAGTGGGTAGGTCCACGTCTGGTGGTGTGTTTTGGGGTGTCTGTGGACTTATTATGATTTTAGGCAGCCTCTCTGCTAATGTGTGGGGTTGTGTTCCTGTTTTGCTAGTTGTTTGGCATAGGTTGTCCAGCACTGTAGCTTGCTGGTCGTTGAGTGAAGCTGGGTGCTGGTGTTAAGATGGAGGTCTCTGGGAGATTTTCGCCATTTGATATTATGTGGAGCTGGGAGGTCTCTTTTTGACCAGTGTCCTGAAGTTGTCTCTCCCACATCAGAGGCAGAGCACTGACTCCTGGCTGGAGCACCAGGAGCCTTTCATCCACATGGCTCAGAATAAAAGGGAGAAAAAGTAGAGAGAATTAGTAGAAATAGGAAGAAAGAAAGAAAGGAGGGAGGGAAGGAAGGAAGGAAGGAAGAAAGAAGAAAAGAAGGCAAGAAGGAAAGAAAGGAGGGAGGGAGGGAGGAAGGAAGGAGGGAAGGAAGGAAAAAAGAAAGAAAGAAGATACAGTAAAATAAAATAAAGTATAATAAAGTTATTGAATTAAAAAATAATTATTAAAAAAAAAAGGACGGATAGAACCTTAGGACAAATGGTGGAAGCAAAGCTATACAGACAAAATCTTACACAGAAGCATACACATATACCCTCACAAAAAGAGGTAAAGGGGAAAAAATCATAAATCTTGCTCTCAAAGTCCACCTCAATTTGGGATGATTCGTTGTCTAAAGGAGGGAAGGAAGGAAGGAAGGAAGGAAGGGAGGAAGGAAAGAAAGAAAGAAGGTAAAGTATAATAAAGTTATTAAAATTAATTATTAAAAAAATTAAAAAAACAATGGACGGATAGAACCCTAGGACAAATGGTGGAAACAAAGCTATACAGACAAAATCTCACACAGAAGCATACACGTACACACTCACAAAAAGAGGAAAAGGGGAAAAAATCATCAATCTTGCTTTCGAAGTCCACCTCCTGAATTTGGGATGATTCGTTGTCTATTCATGTATTCCACAGATGCAGGGTACATCAAGTTGATCGTGGAGCTTTAATCCGCTGTTTCTGAGGCTGTTGGGAGAGATTTCCCTTTCTCTTCTTTGTTCTCACAGCTCACAGGGGCTCAGCTTTGGATTTGGCCCTGCCTCTGCGTGTAGGTCGCTGGAAGGCGTCTGTTTTTTGCTCAGACAGGACGGGGTTAAAGGAGCCGCTGATTGGGGGCTCTGGCGCACTCAGGCCGCGGGGAGGGAGGGGCACGGCGTGCGGGGCGGGCCTGCGGCGGCAGAGGCCGGCGTGACGTTGCACCAGCGTGAGGCCCGCCGTGCGTTCTCCCGGAGAAGTTGTTCCCGGATCCCGGGAACCTGGCAGTTGCGGGCTGCACAGGCTCCCCGAAGAGGGGTGTGGAGAGTGACCTGTGCTCACACACAGGCTTCTTGGTGGCTGCAGCAGCAGGCCTAGCGTCTCCTGCCCGTCTCTGGGGTCCGCGCTTTCAGCCGCGGCTCGCGCCCGTCTCTGGAGCTCCTTTAAGGAGCGTGCTTAATCCCCTCTCCTCGCGCACCAGGAAACAAAGAGGGAAGAAAAAGTCTCTTGTCTCTTCGGCAGCTCCAGACCTTTTCCCGGACTCCCTCCCGGCTAGCCGTGGCGCACTAGCCCCTTCAGGCTGTGTTCACGCCGCCAACCCCAGTCCTCTCCCTGCGCTCCGACCAAAGCCCGAGCCTCAGCTCGCAGTCCCGCCCGCCCCGGCGGGTGAGCAGACAAGCCTCTCGGCTGGTGAGTGCCGGTCGGCACCGATCCTCTGTGCGGGAATCTCTCCGCTTTGCCCTCCGTACCCCTGTTGCTGCGCTCTCCTCCGCAGCTCCGAAGCTCCCTCCGCACCGCCACCCACAGTCTCCGCCCGGGAAGGGGCTTCCTAGTGTGTGGAAACCGTTTCTCCTTCACGGCTCCCTCCCACTGGTGCAGGTACAGTCCCTATTCTTTTGTCTCTGTTTATTCTTTTTTCTTTTGCCCTACCCAGGTACGTGGGGGAGGTTCTTGCCTTTTGGGAGGTCTGAGGTCTTCTGTCAGCGTTCAGTAGGCGTTCTGTACGAGTTGTTCCACGTGTAGATGTATTTCTGGTGTATCTGTGGGGAGGAAGGTGATCTCCGCGTCTTACTCTTCCGCCATCTTCCCCTCGTCCCTATATATATTCTCTTAAGATAGTGATGATTTCAATATTTATTTACTTCCCTGGCCTGGTGTTCTGCTTTTGTACTTGGCCTCATATTTTTCTTTCATTTTTTGCAATCTCAAGCTTTTATTTAAAATGTTATTTTATTTTCAATATTTTCTTCCAAACATGTAAAAGTGTTTTGTAGTAGTAGGTATCAATAATTCTCATCTGTTTCACAACCAGAAACTTGTCTATCCTACTATTCTTAATATATACTATCTTCCATTTCTAAATATTTTACTATTTCCATTATGATTTCTCCTTTAGTGTAGTTCACAGTCTGATGGCATTTTCAGCATGTGAGGATCTTCCCCTGCCTTTTAAAAATTGCATTTCATTTTTATTGCATGGTGACAACATAATTTGGTTCATGTCAAATAGTCCCTTAAGTATTCATGGAAATGGTTTACGCTAGTATGCTGTCAATTCTTATTAAAAAATTAATTACTCACTTAAAAACATGTATTTTCGAATTGTTAGGTATGGAATTATGTATGCGCAAAGCTTGTTAATCATGTGCTCAAGTTTTTATATCTGTACTAATTTTTGTTGGCTTGATCTATCAGCGACATAGAGAGATGCATTAATATTTCCCTATATGATTGTGGATGTGTTGATATCTTCCATTAATCTGCCATGTTTTCATTTGTATATTTGAGGCTTTCTTTTTAGGTCTCCTACTGGGTTTTTGATACTTTTACTTGAAGGCAACTGCTGTTGCATTTTCTTTTCATTTCTGGCGTTCTCTTAGAACCTCAGTTCATATATTTAAAGTGAATTTTTTACATTCTGTCCAGTATTTCTGGAGGTTTGAAGTGGGAGGGTTTTCAGATTCTATCTTGCCAGGGCCTGAAGCTGATAGATTTCATTTAACCTACAGAACTGGATGAGATCACCTGGGGAGAGAGTGTAAAATGACAAGAAGTGAGTGGAGGGCTGATCCACAGGGAACTCCAATATTTAGAGGATGAATGAAAATGAGGAAAACCTGAGTATGGCTTCCTTCTATTATAGAATCTCTGCAAACTCTTCCCCTTAGAGGGTTCATGAATTTCCAAATACACCAAAAAACAAATTAAACATAGGTAATAAAATAGATATCAGTCTTCCACACACACTCATTCATATCTTAACCAAATATATAATGTGATAGTAGGATCATTGGAAGATATTGTGTATCTTGTGCTCTAAGACAGTTTGTTTTTTCTTGTGTATAGAGATGTACCAAAATCATTCTCCTTTTATTGAGTGTTAAATATAAGGAAAGCTTTTATTGCTAGCGTTTTATAAAAGTAATGTGATGTCTACTTTTATTTGTTTTATATTGAGCCCTCTGGCAAAAGACAGCCTAGTCATTGTTTCCTGTCAGTCTTCAGATAGAGAGGGGAAAAAGCAGAAGGATTTCGAGCTGGTGTACTCTGAAAGAAAAAGCGATAGAGAAAATGGCAAAGACAGATAAAAGAAGAGGAGATTTACAATGTCAGCTAAACTTTAGGGATGAGGAAACATGAAAAGACCCTTAGTAGAGCAAGATTAGGGTAGATCCTTAAAGTTCTGACAGATTTGAGAGACCTACCAAACTTCCTGCGCCAAAACAAATTGACTAGAAATGTTAAGATATTTTCTCTTACAATATCTCAAATGCTTCTGCAGTTTCCAAGATATAAAACCACATTGTGCAGAGATAAAAAATGATCTAAGGATACAGAGCCAGAGAACAATGATGAGTAAGTATTTGAACTTTGGGAAGGGGTGAGGAGCTGTAATGCTGTCATCGATCCTTTTTCTAAATGGGAAAATACCTACACGCTGCTTCAGAAAAAATGAAGGGAACTTCTTTACAATGGCTGAGATTTCAGATGAACAAATCACTTCTTCAACATTCTTAAATATATTAGGCCAAATTTCATATGATTAGTGTCAAATCAAATTATTGAATGATACTTAAAATGTTTAATTTGGAATGTGTGAAAAAAGCAAAGTTAGAAAGCAAATAAAAACTAAAAATATGTGTATTTCTACCCACTTATTATGCTGTACTGCGGTCTCTGCTGAAAAGCAGTATTCTAAACTGTCTGTTTTTCTTAGCTTGACCTCTGAGTTGACAGTATTTTACTATTAAAATATTTGCAGAAAGTGTGTAGAATTCTGCACTTAGAATTATCACCTGGTTAGAATGACGATTTTCCTGACTCATAACTCTTTGATAGCTTAGTGGACTGAAATGAGATTGCTAAACCATCAATGATGGAGGCCAGTTAACAGTCAGGTTTTTAGATGCAAAGCCTTTGTACATCCTGATCCCTCTACTAGGTTGCTTTTCCAGCCATCTCTCCCACTAACACCAACTCTTCCTTCGCTTCTAAGCTCAAATTTCTCTTCCCTATATACCCTCTCACCCAGACAAAGCTTAGTTCTCTTTTTCTTTTTAAAAAAAATTTTATTGAAGTAGAGTTGATTTACAATGTTATGTTAATTTCTGCTGTACAACAAAGTGATTCAGTTATACAGATATATTCTTATTCTTTTCCATTATGATTTTCCACAGGATATTCTTTTCCATTATGGTTTATCACAGGATATTGAATATAGTTCCTTGGGCTATACAGTAGAACCTTGTTGGTTATCCATCCTATGTATAATAGTTTGGGATTAGCAGATGCGAACTATTAGTTCTCTTTCTTATGCTATCACAGAAGCCTGTACTTTTCCTTCATAGATTTTATTCCCATTTATGGTGTACATTCCTTCAATTATTTGATGTATGCCTCTCTCCATCAGTAGACTGTGAGCTCTATAAAGCCAGTGATGAATGCGATCATATCCCCAGTCACTAGCACCAAGGCTGGCGCATAGTAAGTAGGTAAAAACATTAATTGAATGAAATGAATGAAATATGGCCATTTGCATTGGGTCATATAGGCTTGTACCTCTAATCTCCTATTTCTTCTCTGTGACCCCTAACTCATCTTCATCCCTTTTTCATCATCTACTGCCCCATTTTTGGATGTCTCTGTAGGTCAGCTACTACACTACATCCTGAGTTAAATATTTCAAAAATTTGTGCTCAAAACGTGATCCATAATTTTCTGTTGCAAGCTTCCACTTAGTCTGTTACATTCATTTAGTCTCTTAAGGCTCTGGAGTATTTTTTCCTTATAGAGCAGATTCATCAAATTTTATTAGATTTGATTTTACAGGGGAAAACAGTTCTGTTTGGTTTGCAAGGAAGCCAGTAGACTCAGGTTGATTAAAAACCTCTTTTACAAAGTGCAGTAGCAAGAATGGAAAATGTAATAAAGCTGAAATCAGAGACATAACTTTATCCTTACTTTTTAGTATCACTGTAATTTCCCTCTTGGAGATTGCTTCATTGAAGTATAGTTTAATCTATTTTCTATAACGACTGATTCAGGCCAAGATGGCTGACATGTTATTGCAACGATTTAGCAGAGTAGGAGCATGTTACTGACAGAAGCAAAATCACTCAGCCTCACTGGGTGGCAAAGGTAGTACCGGGACCCACAAGGCTGAGCACCAGATTGACACTGAAGGCTGTAGGCACTGCTCAGGTGATTAGCTTCTTGGCTGACCACAAACCTCTGAAAAAGCTTTCGTTTTTTCTATTTGCATGTGGAAAAGAACCTTAGTTATATAAGCCATCCTGAGCTGCTGGGAGTTGTGTCTACAGTAGGCAGAATAATGGTCCTCAAAAGATGCTAATCACTGTGCTGAATGTTTGTGTCCCCTCTAAACTCATATGTTGAAATCCTAACTCCCAATATGATGGTATTAGGAGGTGGGGCTTTTGGGAAGTGATTAGGTCATGAGGGTGGAGCCCTCATGAATGGGGTTACTGCCCTTACAAAAGAGACCTCAGAGAGCTCCCTCACCCTTCTGCCATATGAGGACACAGTGAGAAGATGGCCATCTATGAACCAGAAAGCAGGCTCTCACCAGACAAGAAATCTGCTGGCACTTCGATCTTGGCCTTCCCAGCCTAAAAAACCATGAGAAATAAATATTTTTAAGTTTAAGCTGCCAAGTCTATGATATTTTTTTTATAACAGCCTGAATGGAATAAGATACCCTGCGAATGTTACTTTAAATGGCAAACAGATTTTACAGATGTGATTAAATTAAGGACTTTAAGATGCTGAGTTTATCCTGGATTGACCAAGTGTAATCTCAAGAGTCATTAAATAAGGAACAGGGAGGCAGAAGGAGCATCACAATGATGTGATGTGAGACGGACTCAACTGGAAATTTCTTGTTTTGAAGATGGAGGAAGGGGGCCACAAACCAAGGAATGTGAGCTGCTTCTAGAAGCAGGAAAAGGTGAGAAAACAGATTCTCCCCAGATCCTCCAGAAAGGAGCATAACCATGCCAGGACCTTGATTTTAGCCTCATAAGATCCATTTTGGACTTCTGACGTCCTAAACTGTAAACATAATGCACTCGTGTTGTTTTAAGTCCCTAAACTTGTGATTTGCAGCAGCAGCAATAGGAAGCAAATATTGTGGCCAATCATCATAATTAAAAACAATCTGCTGAAGGTCTTCATGATTGTGCCTCTCCTTCTTAGAGGCTCCATCTAAGACTTCCTGGACAGCTCAACCTTCACTTCCCAAATCTGAAGCTGTAAATGTATTTATTAAAGGCATTTGAAGAGCAAGCTAACTAATATCTTTTGAGCTCCTCAAGGTCATTTCTGCAGTGACTTATTGTTCTAGACAAGGTTGTTAATTAAGGCTTAACTGAGCGACAGAGACAGTCTAGGCCCCTGACATTACATTATGTTGAAGGTGGAAAAAATCCTTGTAATCTTTGTTTCTTTCACTGGTTTGTTATAAGGTGAAATGTAGTCTATTATAAACCATTTTAAAGGCAGAGATTTATTCATACCTTTCTGTTTTAGATGAGGATAAGAAGGTAAGAATTTCTGGACTTATACATGCAACATGTGTGTAGTGGCAATTTAGAAATCAAATCCTGGTAGCCTGAAATCTTATACCATTGTTTACAAAGCAATAATTTATTAAATGGTGACAGCTTAAGAAAGTTAATGCAAGTTCATATGTAGCTTAACTAGCTACTAGGCAGCTTCTGGGATAATCTGAATTCAGTACTGAATCCAGCCTGGTATAATAGCATGCACAATGTTAGCTTAATTTATAAGCCAGTTGAAAAACACCAAAAATAACCATAATGGGATTAGTACTAAAGAAGTTCCAATCCTAACGCATCAATTCTAAGGGATAATTAAATACTAATATAATAGCCCATTTTAAACATCTGCTTGTGTAATAAATCTTCTACATCTTATTCATTATTTGGTTCTCTTCCTCTGGGCTCACAGGAAGATGACAATTGCTCACCATCTCTTGCAGTTAGGCAGAGTCATATGACTGATTAAGGCTAATGGGTTGTGAGAAGAGTTGACATGGGTCCTTTCTGGGGAAAAGCACTTAATTGCCAGGGCATGACTGTTAATGGTTTCTTCCCCTGCTGTGGTCATCATGGAGACATGTGTTGATATGGAGGTGCCAAAAGACTGAGGTAGCCTGGATTTCTAAGCCTGCATGTGGAGGACAGCTGCAGTTAGCTGTTGCTGAATAAAAAATGCCCGAAAATTTAGTGGCTTATAATAGAAATTATTTATTACTTTTCATGAATATGGCTGGCTGGGTGGTTCTTCTGGTCCAGGCCAGCTCAGCTGGGACTGGACCATCTAGTATGGCCTTACTCCTTATTGGGGGCTTCATCTAGAACAGCTGTGGGCCCTGAACCTCTCTTTCCATGTCATGTCTCCTCCAGGAGGCTAATCTGAGCTTGTTCACATGGTGGCAGCATTCCAAGAGAGCAAGAACAGAAGCCCTATGGCTTCTAGAGGCTTAGCTCAGAACTCATACACGTTTACTTCCACAGCCTGGTCAAAGCAAATCATGAGAACATCCTAGATTCAAGATTCAAGGGATGGGAAAGTAGATTCTGCTTCTTGATGGGAGGACCTATGAAAACTTTGTGGCCATTTTTAATCTGTCACACTTGTTGATTTGTTCAGTCTTGCCACAGACTTTGAATATGTGAAAAGTAATAAACCTTTGTTAGGTTAAGCTGTTGAGATTTGGGAGCATTTGTTACCATAGCCTAACCTAGGTTATCCTAATACAGCTGGTAATCAGTTTGGTTAAATAGGGAGGTAATAGTTCTTGCTCTACCTACTTATATAAAAAAGTTATTTTGAGGATTATCTGGTCAGAAGATGCCTTGAAAACTGCTTTACATACAACATACTGTATTTCAGAAAAAGTCATTGTATTTAGTTATTGTCTAAAACCACAGTCTGAGCCATAAAAGAAAAGACCCTGATTATAAATGTTTTTGCTGTGCTGCCTATAAACTCAGAGCTTGTGGATCTGTGGAGCTTCCTAGTATGCTTGAACTGCTTTCAGAAAGTATCTGGAATAATCTGATTTAGTACTGAATTTGTCTTGGATTTTACAGTATGTGCAATAATGAGCAATAATTCAGCTGAATGTAAAAGGTATACAATAATGAAGCAGGTAAGTTTTGTTTCTGGAGACTCCAGCCACGCATTTTTTGCATTTTCTCCAGTCCTTGGATTCCTTTTCTCTCCTACTTTAAGTTTCCAATGTCTTCCTGTGACTTTCAGTTTTCAGATAAGAACTTGTTCAAACTAATATGTAACCTTTCACAAATATGAGTAGATTTTAAGCCTTATTTCCAAGGATAGAGTACAAACATTTTTTATCATATCTACCATGCTCAATATATAAAATTAACAAAAAAGGAAAATATCATACCTGAAACTAATATAATGTTGTATGTCAATTATACCTCAATAAAAAAAGAAAAATATCATAATACCAATGTAACTGGATGCTATGACTACCTAAAAACAAGGCTTTTGAGACCTTGAGTAATCTTAAAGCCATTTTTCTAAATTATCTAAATGCCTTCCTAGTATTTTATAATTAAGAAAAGATGAATGCTTAAAATCATTTTTATCACAATCATTGATTTTAAATGTTATTTTTGTCATAAGCTTTATTTCATTGTGACACTAAACTGTGTTCTCAGTCCTCACTATTTTGTGTGTAGCATGGTTATCTGCTCATAGTTAAAAAAACATCACAGTTACTAGTTAATTTGATAGGTTAATATTTATTTACTTTGGACGTAGTGCAGGAGGTTGGCTACTGACATCAGTCTCACTTGACCTGAGCATGATTGTGATTTATGGAGCGCACCTCCTGAAGAAAGAGGGGCATTTCATATTAAGGGGTCAGACTCTGGAATTGCATGGACCTAGGGTTAAATCCTATATTGCCATTTATATATGCTATGTGACCTTGGGAAACTTGATTCACTTTCTTAAGCCTATTTTTTAAAAATTTGTCAAATGGGATTAAAAATTGTACCAGCTTTATGGTTTTGATGGGAGGATTAAATAAAACAATGTGTTTGAAGTACTTAGCACAGAGAAAAAAATACATGCTGTCTATGATGTTGTGTGAAGACTGCATAGATAATGCTCATACAAAATATTGAGAGAAGCATGTGGCAGGAAGTGCTACATGCTTTCCAATATCCATTCCTCCCTTTAGACTAACAAGCCCTGGTTTTTAGCAGGCACATTGGCATTAAAAATTTCCCAACTTCCTTTGCACATAAGATAGATTTTTTAAGTAGAGGGAAGTAGAAGAGTATCCTTTATTCTCTTCTTTGTGCTGATTTGAAACACGTGTGTGATGGCTGGAACCCCCCCCCCCCACCCCCACACACACACCTTCCGTATTGGGCTGTTAGGGCAAGGGCCACGCTTGGAGATAATGGCATGGGGATTTAGAAGCAACATGGACCTGGACCGCCTCAATCAGCTGCCACAGCAACCCAAACTCAGAGAAGGAAATAAACTTCTAGATTATTTAAGCCGCTATTAATTTGTCCCCCCTGCCACCCTTTTTCTTATGTGCAGCTGAATGGAATCATAGAATATTATTACTCTTTAAACCAAAAGGCAGATTTTATTTCTTAAAGATTTTTTTCAAAGCTCCAGAAACATCTTTGTTTTAGAAACAGAAACCAACTATAGGAGGGCTAAAATCAGGTGTAGATGATTTTGAATGAGCTGGAAAGAATGAGTTCTCTAGGCAGGTGAATTCAATTCTAATGATGTGCTGGTGGAGTCCCTTTGCAGGTAACACTGGGGAGAGGAGGAAGGAGAGGGGAAAACGCACGCAGGAAGCCTAGAGAGTGAAGAGGTAGCTACATGTCGGGTGAGTCTTGGCAGAACCCTGTAGAGTGTATGTCTGGTTAAAGGCACAGGTATTACTGTGTGCATTTCTTTCCTTCTTGCCGTGGTGGGTTTGCCTTTATTTCTGGGGCTTAAGCGAAAGGCCTGGTGTCTGTGTATTATTAGGCTCTAATAAAATAGGATGGTTCCTGTTTATTTTTCTTGCTGTTTATAGACTTATTGCAGCAACAGCTTATGGTATTGACAAAGGGCATATTTCCATTTTTTCAAGTATCTTTAAGGGATCAGGGTGGATGAGCTGTAGGCAGTATATTGCAGGCAGTGCCACTAAGCATGAACTGGCTGTCAGCTGGAGTCTGGTTATTTCGGAAATCAATTGCATAGAAAGATCAGAAAAGCTTTAAAATTGAGAGACAATTGGAGGATTACTGTTATAAAATACTGGGTTTTATTTGGTTGGATATGGGGTGTAGGGACTGAGGGATGTGGAAAGTAGACCAGCTCTCTTGTTTCTATTTGTTTTTGGTTTGTTTATTTTATTTTATTTTTTAAAATAATTAAGCTCAGCACTTAAAGCAAAAGGAAAAACTAGCTGCAGTACTGGGTTTCTCTGTCCTTTATTGACCATATGCAGATCTGCTGACCTCAGTTGCACTGGCTGAGTCATAGTTTGGGCTTGTTTTTGAGCTATTTTGTAGACAAATAGAGTTATTTCCAGCTTCTAGGAAACAATATATACAGTAAAAACAGGCCAATGTGTTTTCTCTCTTCAACATTCCCTTCTTCCTACCCGCTAAAACCCTGTACATATAAAAATGATGTCACTTCCTGTTATAATAGCATGGACTCTAGGTCAGTCTATCTGTGCTTTCTTTCAGAAGTGACTCTCCAGGAAGCTAAAATCCAAATTTTTGCACACACAGTTGAACAATATTGATGGAGAAATCTAAGCAAGAAAACAAGGGTATGTGGTCTTACAAGCTCTCAATGATAGTGTATCTCATTCAGATTTTTTAAAACCCAAGGGCTAGTTCCTTAGTTCCTTTTTCTTTTAAATGTCCTTATGTTTCAGCTTTCCCCAAGGTAATGTTTATGGCTCCAGTTTCTCATTTTCAGTTTTCTCTATTGTTTTATATAGTGAGTGTCAAAGTCCAGGATGCTCTGTCAGCACGAACACATCTCAGAATCTCTGATGGTTTCTCCTTTTTTAAGAAATAGAACTTTTATTTGAGGACTAAAAGAAATCTTTTCATGTAGATACTGCACATATGGTTCTTTTGGTGCTTTGAAAAGCTGTACTTTGGGAGGTGGATTCAGGATGCATTATTTCTTTTGGAGAGTTCTGTTTGGAACCAAGAGTTAATGAACAAGAGGGATGACCAGCTTTGAGGAAAGTAGTCCCAGTTGTTATTTCATGTGAGGATTATTGCAGTGATTTTATCATCTGTGCCTTTCAAGGTTTAGAACAATACATACATCTTTACAGAAAATGAAACTATGGAACTTCCCATACTGCCTCTGAGAGCTGATATGGCACGTTATTAATAGGCATGTGATATCTAAATTACTTGTAATATAAACTGAAAACATCCTCGGCTTTTGTGCTGGTTGTATATGATCCAGAATTACAATTATGAATAATGCATTGAGTTTTGCTGTTCTCTGTGATTGCCTACTTTGTTATGCAGGGAGGGCTTTCCACTCTAGTGTCCCAGATTTGAATTGTATAGTTCCTTTTTGTAGCAGCTGCCCCAGAATTATATGAGCTCACTGAGAATATCCATAGAAAATAGAAATCCTCACTCTCTATGCTTCACAGAGATACAATCTCAGAACTTTCGCCAAGGATTGGCTCAACAAGTGTAATTTAACATGTATTATGAACTGGATCTCCTGTTTTAGAACTTGTCAAACCACAAATCCTTGTATCCTTGAGACATTTGAAAAAAGAATAAAATATTTTACTCATGATCTGGATATGAACAATGGTTGAATTTTCATAAAGATAGATAAAGCATGCAAAAGGGCTAGGCCAACTATTTGTATAATGCAAATATAAATGGTACAATGTTTTAGCTTTCAGGGTTCTACAAGAAAGCTGTGTTGTCTTCAGTCTTAGCTAGGTTCAGAGCAAAGGTTTTTTTCAAGAACTGTATAAAAATTCTTCAGACTTTGGAACCATAATTCTAGGTCAGGTGGTAGACTACATTAAGGATGGCTAATGGCATAATGCTTTATATTTTCCTTTCTTTGTGGTTGAATATGCTCCAGCATCTGGGCCAGTGCTAGGCTATAGGTAGAATTAAGTAGCTCTTGCCGTGGAGATTGCAGAAACACAGGGCAGGAAAGTAGGCTGGTGATGAAACTTGTTAGGATTTGGTATGGTTGGGGTGGTGGTGAATAAATAAATGGCTTCTTTGGTCCCCCACCCTGCCCACCCCCCAAGTTGGGACCAAGATGCAGGAATCAGTTACAAGTAAATCAAAGCATCAGGTTTGTCAGTAACACTAAAAAGTACTTATATCAGGACCTACATACCAAACAACCTGGGTCATAATCTTAGCAACACTGGCTGAACTCAGTGAGGCCTGCACCAATCTGAATCCAGGTTAAATGAACTATGTGCCTTCCAAGAATCTTTGCAAGTTCTGAAATTCAGTTATTCTCTGAACCTTGTGAATTCCCTCAACGACAGAGAACTAGCACAGGTTGCCAGATCAAAGATTGCTTTACATTTCCACAGAGATCTCATGGGCATCTCAAAATTAACATAACCAAAACAGAGTTCTTGATTTTTCCCATGCTCTCCAAAGCCTACTCCTTTCCCATGTTAATACACCACCAGCATCCATCCAATTTCTCAAGCCATTTCAGTCACTATTGAAAATAAGACTATATGACATTTATCTTATTTGTTAACTGTACATTTGTAGTCGTCATGAAGTGGGTCTGCCCTATGAAACCTGTATTATTTGAGTCATTCCCCTCTATATAAATAATTAGCCAAATGTTTAATTGCTACTTACTGTTTGCAAGATATTAGACTAAACGTACTGCTCTTAAGAGCATTCAGACTTAGATGCCTAAATAAGGTTTGAGGACTGAGAAGAGAGATAAAGATTATGAATCAACTATGAATGAAGTATTGCTGTTAAACCTGCTGGGAAGATGCTTGCCCCCAGAGGGCCCAGGTGCTCCCCATCTTGTGCTGTCTATTTTATAGGGAAAACAGGACAAGCTAGTTGAAGAGCAAAAAGGAGAGAACTTTTTTTTTTCCAATAAAGAGAAAATTCTGAGACATTTTAGTGTCAGAATGATGGCTGAATTAGAGAGAGATGAGCAATTCAAATGCTCTCCCTCATAAATCTCATTCAGAAGGGAAATATAAGACAGATAGTTTCACTTAGACTACACCAATCCTAAGAGACAGGACACATTGATACCAAAGTGACAGATGCAATTTTAGCTATAAGAAAGCTCTGTCATCTGCCAGCTGAGCCAATGACTTGGCTAAAATGTAGGAAAGAGTAAAGAATTGAAATGAAAGCTCTACCAGAAAAAAAGAGGTTTGCATAACAAAATCTGAAGTTAGTTCAAGCAATAAAGTCTTGGACTAGCAGTTTCTCCCTTAATTGTTTCTAACTTTGGTATAGCATATAATAGCATCTTGCCTTTTATACTGACTTATTGTCAAATAGCTATTTTCAGGTTAAAATAAGAAATTTTTAAAAAAGGATGAAAAATATAGAAAAGTGTTGTAAAGTTATATTGTTTGCTTCTGAACAGGATTAATACATGACATTTAATCTCTATACTAGCTCAGTGTCACTGTAGGTCATTTATATCTGTCTTTATCAATAATACCTGTCTTAGGTTGAAAATTATATGTCAGAGATTTTGAGTCCTGGCAAATTGTGAAGCAGACAATTTTTGTTGTTGTTGCCACCATTTCTTCCTCACCCTCTTTTGGGTGCCAGGTGCCTCATTCATTCACTTATTTATTCAGTCATAAAAATTTATTGATTATGACTATGTGAAAGGTACTGTGTTGATTGTAAAGGGAGATGCAAATTGAGTGAAGTAAATGGTATGATAGATGTTATACAGCAAGTGCAGGAAAGCATGAAGGAGGAAGAAACTAACTTGCCTATAGTTCTCACAAAGTTGGTTTTCATTTGTACTTTGGTGTAATTCCATTCACTTCTGACAATTGACATAAAAATAGTCTAACAAAATGAGACAAAATGCAAATTGTCGGGGTTGCTGCTAATTGCCTTTCTCCTTGTACTTTGTGTGAGAATCCCCAGAAGATATTCCCATCTGCTCTTAATACCAAGAACAGTTGTACTTCTCCTGAATAATTGGTAAAATTTTATCTTATGGACGATGAAAGTATGGTAACTGACAGTGCTACCTTTTCTATTTAGCAAAAGCTGAGCACAGTGTATAGGTAATTTGTATATCTGTCCCGTCTATCAGCTATCATCTATCTATATCTATGTTGGTCTTGGTTCACTGAATACATTCACATTTGTTTGTCTTTTACTTTCACCTAAAGAGAGAGAGAGAGAGAGAGAGAGAGAGAGAGGGACAATTAGAGGATTACTGTTATAAAATACTGGGTGGGAAGGTTTTAATTACAAATATAGTTTCTTTATTGGGTATGAAATTATTCAAATTTTCTTTTTCTTGTATCCATTATGTTGTGTTTTTCTAGGAATTTGTCCAGTATATCTACAATTTTATATATTGTCTTAGACTTTTCAGGCTGCTATGATAAAATACCAAAGACTGGGTAACTTATAAACAACAAGAATTTATTTCTTGTGATTTTGGAGGCTGGAAGTCTGAGATCAGGGTGCCAACATGTTGGTGATGGAGGGAGGGTTGGCTCTGTTCCAGCCTGGATCTTTATATCCTCACACAGCAGAAGGGGAGAGGGATCTCTTTTATAAGGCACTAATCCCATTCATGAGGGCTCTACCCTCATGACTTAAGCACCTCCCAAAGGCCCCACTTCCTAATACCATCATAGTTGGGGGTTAGGATTTCAGCATATAGGTTTTTGGGGTACACAGATATTCAGACCATAATTCATATATTGCATAACCCTTTTCTTATCTTTTCAATATATTTAGGTTTCCTTTCTCTTATTGGTTATTTATGTTTTTTCTAATCTTTACTTTTAACTAATATTAGGACCTTATAAATTGTTTTATTCTTTTCAAAGAATCAAGTTTTTAGTTTGTTAATGTTCTCTGCTACAGAAAACCTCAAATATTTTCTGTAACAAAGTTAGATTATGTAAATGCAAAAGATCAAATCTAAAGTAAATAAGACAGTATAGTATTGGCAAAAGGTTAGGCAAATAATACAATGGAACAAAATTGGGTATAGAAACAGATTCATACACAAAAATAGTTTGAGTTCTGGCAAAGGTGTCATGGAAGTACATTTGGGAAAGGATGATTTCTTCCATAAAAGATGCTGTGTTAATTGGATGAAATGAAAAAAAAGTTGATCATTACTTCTCACCGCACAAAAAATTCAATATGAGATAGAATGTAAACATAACTTTTATAGCTATAACTATAAAAATTCTTGAATAAAATGTGTAAAAATTTGTTCATCACCCTGGAGTAGGCAGTGATTTTTAAAGCAAAGCATCAAAAGCATTAATGATAAAGGGAAAACATGATAAAATAAATTACATTAAAATAAGGAACCTCTTATATTAAAATAAGGAACCTTAAAATACACCAAAAAGGAGATGGTGTTTGTAATGAATACATATGGATATTTGTAATCACAAAACTTCTTTCTTGAGTATAAAGAAATCTTACAACTCAATAAGAAAAAGAAAAAAATCAATGAATAAATTGACTTGAATAGGCACTTGACAAAAGAGAATATCCAATGGCAGATACACATATGAAAAGTGCTTTGCCTCACTAGTCAACCTTAAAAATCTAAATTAAAATTATGATGATATATCACTGTGTACCCAAGAATAAAAGAAAAAGATGGCAAACAGGTAAAATCATTTGGGAAAACTGGTAGTATCTCCTAAAGCTGGCTTCTACTTAAATAAAATTCAAAAATGGGCAAAGCTAACTATTGTGTTAGAAGTCTGTGATCTTTGGGCTGGTAGTGATTTCGAGGGGGTATAAGGAAGGCTTTGAGCTATCGATAATATTCTGGAAGCCTTTGAGCTATTGATAATTTTCTAAGTCTTCATCTGGGTGCTGGCTATGAGTATCTTCACTTCGTGAAAAATCACTGGGTGGTTCAATTTAAAATTAGGTACTTTTGTTATGCATGTTGTACTTCAAGAAAAATATATTTTAAAACAGGTTATAAATAAGTGCCATTTTAACAGAGAGAAATGGTTTCAATAAAGATTTGACAGTTGTTACAATTTGAAGAATCGTCTTGAGTTCTCCAGGCAGATTCTTCCAGGCAAAACTCAACATCGTTTTGCTGCTGCCACACCATATTGCTCCTCTTTCTCTGCCCCATTTCTGCACTCCTTCCTCCCATTAAAACTTACCTGCCTTGCATATGTTTTCTTCAGAGACTGTCTACCACTAGATAGTTTAGTAAGTTTAATATGTTACCATTCACAGTTAGATTGAGTTATAGACTTAATACCTTATTCTAAAAGTAATTGATATGGAAATTTCTGATATCTAGGCAGGCAGGTGGGGAATTTTTTTTTTTTTTCCTGACAAGAATCTCTTTAAAATCACACCATATGGGGTATGGCCAGTTTAGTTTACAACACGGATGAATTCCTATAGTGCCAGGTATTTTTCCACACATAAACAGGCATTTCCAAATATTAAAATAGCATTTACCATCATTAGCTTTTTCTCCAGAAGGATTCCAACGTATCCCTAATGAATAAATTTTACCATCAGCATCATCAAATGTTTACTTCACTTGCAATGACTTATTAATAAAATCCAGATTTCCCAAGACAATTTAAAAAAGAAGTAAAGTAATAAAGCATATAGCTTTTGTTTAAAAATTGCAGAGGAGGATTAACATCATGTAATAGGATAGATCCTATTATGGAACCTATTTATGGTTCTGAATTAACTTGATTTTATTAAGAATTAAAGAATTGTTTCTGAGGAATGGAGAGAGAACAAATAGGATAGTTTTTTCCTCAGGTTGCTTTCTTTGGTTGGAAGTGAGGGTATAAGACAACTAGGTTCATGGGTGTTAGAATTAAAGAATCAATGCTGACAAGTGAATATTTAAATAAGGATCTATTTAAAGAGTGATTCATTTAAAATAAGCTTCTTTAGAGGCAGGTTTCATTCAATGGAAATAACCTTAAGTGGGATACAGGGGTTTGCAATATGTCTGCTTTTCTGTGCATACCTGCTACACTCAGTTTATTATTTTTCTTCCAAAGAATCCAGTTTTTCAGGGTGATTTGACCTGATGAGGGCAGTGTGTACCTTTCTGTCTCAGAAGAAGTCTCAGTGTTTAACATGGGAGAAAAGTAAGTTGGAGTGAGAAACGCGGTACAGTGCTTAGGAAAGGCTGCCAAAGGCTGCTGGTGACTTTACTGGCTCTGAAATGGCAGCTTGCTTATGAACAAAACAGAGAAGGGATCAAAATGAAAAATCAGATTTTGTCAGGTTTTCCACAGTCCAGTACAAGAGCTGCTTATCAAAAGATTATTTTGTAAAGCTCTCTAATAGGCTTTCCCAAGCTCTTTCTTAATGCAGTCAAAACAGAGATAATGAAGTCTCCCCAAAGATCTGCCTTAAGAACAGCTAATGGATTTTTAGGCATTCGCCATCGTCATGATTTGCTTATTAGAAGTATACAGTTCTCTGCACATGTGCTTGTCTTTATCTCACTCCTTTGATTGGAATATAAGCAGAAAACTCTCTGTTGCATTAACTGGGAAACTTTTCCTTTTCTGAGGAATATCACTGTCCAGCCAGGGCTATTCTGAGTATGTGTGGGAAGCTCTAATGATTAGTCTGGAAAGCTTGTTTTTTGGCCTTTGTCTGAGACAAATATATTTTCTCTTTCAGCCTGTTTGGCATGAGGCAGAAAGAAAAATGGACTTTGTATAGGCAGCCCCTCCAGATGCCTCTGTCCTTATATTCCCTTCTCACAATGCCTTATTATGATGGCTCACATTGGCCGGAACTGCCCATTTAGAGTCCACTAATTCTATACTCTGTAGCAGAAAGGAGAAGCCATTTACTGAAATGGAATGCTGTCTCCTACTTCGATTTCTGTGTACTTTCTGAAGTGCTTCTAACTTCAGATGATTAACACTATCAGGGCTCATTTGTTTATACTTCAGCAGTATTTTTTCAAAAACTTTTTTGGTGTGAAATACAACAAATGTGCAAACAAACACACAGTAAAAAGATATAAAGCATAATGGTTTATCACAAAGCAAACAACTAGGTTAAAAAAAAAAGAGCATTATCCGTATCCTGTAAGTCTTCCTCGAGACTGCATCTTCCAAACCACTGACCCCTCCTCCTCCCCCAAATGTAACAAATACCTGTAACCAATATCCTAGCAACCACTGCCTTGCTCTTCTTCCTAGCTGTCCTTCCTAAGCATGCCCTTCCAGGGATCCTTGTCCTGTAATTCTTCCCAATCTTGCTGCTGTCCAATGCCTTTAGCAGCTATCTTTAAAAAGTGTGCAAGTTTTCTTTAGTAGAAGGATCAGTTTGTATTACCCAGCCCAACATTCCTGGAAATGGAGCCTCCTTTATTTTTCAATTCAACAAATATTTATGGAGTGCCTACCAGCCAGGTACTACGCTAAGAGCTTGGGACGCAATGGGAATAAGATAGATGCCCTTCCTGTTCTAGGAGAGGGTTGTGGTCCCGTTGGAGGGTTCAGACAAACATTGCAACAGTCATCTTTGAAGCTCCTGCACAGTTACAAAGTGACATTAAATAAATCATATCATGAAAATAAGTAGTAGACAGTAGGTTAAAACATGTAATATACATTGATTGTACAATAACACTTTACAATAAGGTTCATAACAGAATTTCTTTACAAGCAAAGTATTTAAAAATTTTAAAAAGATATACTACACTACACTAGACATGCAGACACATGCACCCCTCAGGACTATTCAGAAATACCATTTGTAGTAATTCTATTATTTCTTCAGATAAGTTTTCTGCCCCTTTCTGTCTCACTTTTCCTTCTGAGGCCCCTATAATATGAATGTTACTGTGCTTCATTTTGTCCCAGAAGTCTCTTAAACTATCCTCATTAAAAAAATTTTTTTTTTTCTTTTTTGTGTTCAGCTTGGGTGATTTCCACTACTGTCTTCCCATTCACTGATTCATTCCTCTTTATAATCTAATTTAGTGTTGATTCCGTTTAGTATATTTAAAAATTTCGGTTTTTCTTCAGCTCTGTTTGGTGCTTTCTTGTATTTTCTAACTCTTTATTAAACTTCTCACTGTGTTCATCCATTCTTCCGAGTTCATTGAGCATCTTTATGATCAATTACCTTGAAGTCTTTATTGGGTAGATTGCTTATCTCTGCTTAGTTCTTCTTCTAGGGTTTTTTCTTGTTCTTTCGTTTGGGACATATTCCTCTCTCTCCTCATTTTGCCTGATTCTCTGTGTTTATTTCTATTTATTAGGTAGATTGGTTATGTTTCCTGATCTTGGAGAAGTGGCCTTATGTAGGAGACATGCTATGGGGCCCAGCAGCATGCTGCCCTTGTGTTACCAAAGCTCTAGGTACGCCCCATATGTGGGGTGCATGGGCCCTTATGTTGTGGTGGGACTGACTACTGTGGACCTACTGGTAGGTGGGGCTGACCCCGGCCCGGTTGGCTGCCAGGCCCTGCCACGTGTAATAGCTGTCAGCCTGCTGGTGGGCAGGCCCAGGTCGTGGCATGGCTGTCTACAGGGTCCGGGGGTCCCAGGGCTGGTGCCGACATGCTGCTGGGTGTGGCTGGGTCCTGGTGTGGCTGACTGCTTGGCCCTAGGGGTCCCAGGACAGGTGGTAGCTCTCTGGTGGGCAGGTAAGCACCCAACCCCGGCCCCCACTAATAGGCTGTAGGGAGGATTCCAAAATGGAACTTTGTACCAGTGTCCTCCTTGTAGAACAAGCCACCAGCATCTGTGTCCCCAGGGGTGTCTCAGTTGTCTCCTGCCTCTGTGGAGGCTCTCCAAGATCAGCAAGTAGGTCTGACCCAGGCTCTTTTCAGATTACTGCCTCTGCACTGGGACTCGGACCATGTGATTTTGCATGTGCCCTTTAACAGGGAAGTCTCTGTTTCCTACAGGCCTTGGCTTTCCCTTACACAAGCCCTGATGGGGCTGGGGGCTAGTCTTCTGGTGGGTGCTGAACCTGTGGGCTGGGGAGCCAATGAGGGGTTTGTATCCTTTACTCCTTGGGGAGAACCTCTGCAATTGTGATTATCTTCTTGTTTGTGGGTTACCTATGCTGGGGTGTGGGTCTTAACTATACCACATCTCTACCCCTCCCCACCATCTATTTTTGGTTCCTTCATTATATCTTCAATTGTGGAAAGCTTTTTTTTTTTTGCTGGTCTTCAGACCATTCTTATAGATGGTTTCTCTGTAAATAGTTGTAACTTTGTTGTGCCTGGGGGAGGAGGTGAGCTCAGGGACTTCCTACTCTGCCATCCTGGCCACACCTCCTCTTTCTTTTAATGATCAAGTAAAAGTATTGTTTATTTTTGTGGAAAATAAATAAAAAAATTTCATAAGCATATCTGAAATATAGCTAGAATACTGAAACCAGAAACTGTGCTTTGAGTTCTAAAGTTGTTGGTATCAAGGTAATACTGGCCTTGTGAGATGAGTTTGGAAGTATTCTCTCTTCTTCATTTTTTGGGGAAGAATTTGAGAAAGTTGGTATTAATTCTTTGAATGTTTGGTAGGATTAACCAGTGAAGCTGTCTGGTCCTGGACTTTTGTCTGTTGGAGGGCTGGGTTTTTTTTTATTATTGATTCAATCTTCTTACTAGTAATTGATGTGTTCAGATTTTCTATTTCTGTGATTCGGTCTTGATAGGTTGTATGTTTCTAAGAATTTATCTTTTTCTTTTAGGTAATCCAATTTGTTGGTATATAATTTCTCATAGTAGTCTCTTCTGATCCTTTTAATTTATGTGGTATTAGTTGAAATGTCTCCTCTTTCATTTCTAATTTTATTTATTTGAGTCCTCTCACTTTTTTTCTTGGTAAGTTTAGCTCAGAGTTTGTCTATTTTGTTTTCTTTTCAAAAAGGCAGTTTTTAGTTTCATTGATCTTTTCCATTGTCTTTTTAATCTCTATTTCATTTATTTCAATTTTGATATTTATTTCTTCTACTAACTTTAGGGTTAGTTTGTTCTTTTTCTAGTTCCTTGAGGTGTAAAGTTACGTTGTCTATTTGAGATCTTCCTTATTAGGTTATTTATTTGAGTTCTTCCTTGTTTCTTCCTTGTTCTTTCTTTCTTTCTTTCTTTCTTTTTTTCTCCCTTTTCTTCTGAGCGGTGTGGCTGACAGGGTCTTGGTCCTCCGGCCGGGTGTCAGGCCTGTGCCTCTGAGGTGGGAGAGACAATTCAGGACATTGGTCCAGCAGAGACCTCCCAGCTCCATGTAATATCAAACGGTGAAAGCTCTCCCAGAGATCTCCATCTCAATGCTAAGACCCAGCTCCACTCAGCGACCAGCAAGCTACAGTGCTGGACACTCTATGCCAAACAACTAGCAAGACAGGAACACAACCACACCCATTAGCAGAGAGGCTGCCTAAAATCATAATAAGGTCACAGACACCCCAAAACACACAACCGGACGCAGTCCTGCCACCAGAAAGACAAGATCTAGCCTCATCCACCAGAACACAGGCACTAGTCCCCTCCACCAGGAAGCCTACGCAACCCACTGAACAAACCTTAGCCACTGGGTGCAGACACCAAAAACAATGGGAACTACGAACCTGCAGCCTGCAAAAAGGAGACCTCAAACAGTAAGTTAAGCACAATAAGAAGACAGAGAAACACATAGCAGATGAAGGAGCAAGGTAAAAACCCACCAGACCAAACAAATGAAGGGGAAATAGGCAGTCTATCTGAAAAAGAATTCAGAGTAATGATAGTAAAGATGATCCAAACTCTTGGAAATAGAATGGAGAAAATACAAGAAACGTTTAACAAGGATCTAGAAGAACTAAAGAGCAAACAAACAATGATGAACAACAAAATAAATGAAATTTTAAATTCTCTAGAAGGAATCAAAGCAGAATAACTGAGGCAGAAGAATTTATAAGTGACCTGGAAGATAAAATAGTGGATGCAAGAGGGAGGAGATATGGGGATATATATGTATGTATAGCTGATTCACTTTGCTATACAGCAGAAACTAACACAACATTGTAAAGCAATTATACTCCAATAAAGATGTTAAAAAAAAATGGAGAGTTTTGCCTTCTTTCTGCATCTGTTAACATTTTGCCATCTGCCCCAAGCACTGGTTCAATTCCTTTCTTGTTTTTCTTCAGTTTTGAACTTACTGCAAATGCATTCTCCCCCCTCTTATTTGTAGCAGGTTTTTCAAGTCTTTGCTTATTCTACAGTTCTTCCTTCTTGAGTCATTTCAGAGATTTGTATTTTCCTTGGCTATGCAGACATCTTTCCATTAATTAGACAGCTTCCTTACAGACAAATTAATTTCACTTGTTGCTTTTGCCCTTTTCTTCTTCTCCAGGATGATTTGTAATTGTATTGTTAGATTTATAGTTATCAGATCTTCTTAATTCATTTATACCTTCCTTTCTTTTTTAGTCTGTGTACATGGGCTTATATTAATCTTTCCTGTTTTTTTGTTGTTGCTTTGTTGTTGTTGATAACTGCATAGATAGTGCATAGAGAGTCCTTCCCATTATTGCCTCCTTGGTTTTTATGAATTTGAAGAGAACATGGCCACTTTTTTTAAAGATTCCTGTTGCTTCTGGTGTTAGGGTTATGTAATGGTTCTTTCTTGCTGTCAGAATTCAATTCAGACTTTATATTTGATATTCACCACTTTTGTAATTAAATTTTGCTTTTGTTCCATTTTCATGATCATTTTCTCCATTGCCAGAATAGATCTACAGGTATTTCTGAAGGATTTATTAGAACATTAATAAAATGTCTCTGAACACAATTTCAACCTGTGCGTGGGTTTTTTCCCACACCACGAACAAACACTGATCAGATACCAGCAGTGTGTCTGAAAATTCAATTCAGTTCTGACACTATCTATGTGGAAATAGTATTAGATTCCCCAGGTTAAGGGCTCAGTCCTATAAGATGTTAATCACAAGCCCAGTTCTGTACTTCTGACTGGCAGTTCCCTCCTTGCTAGAGTGACTCACAAAACTCAAGGAACATTTTACTTACTAGGTTAGCAATTTGTTATAAGAGAATATAACTCAGGAACAGCCAGATGGAAGAGATGCATAAAACACAAGGTGTGGGAAAGGATGAGGAGTTTCCATGCCCTCTCCGGGTGCACCACTCTCCCCAAATTTCCATGTGTTCACCAGTCCAGAAGTTCTCCAAACACCATCCTTTTGGGTTTTTATGGAGGCTTCATTACATAGGCATGATTGAGTAAATCATTGGCCATTGGGGATTGAACTCAATCTCCAGCTCCTTTCTCCTCCCCAGGGGTCAGGGGTTGGAACTGGATGTTCCAACTAACCCTCTAAACACAAGGTTAGTTGTTCTGGCAACGAGCCCCCATCCTTAGGTGTTTTCCAAAAGTCTCTTCATTAGCATAAAAAATGAAAGCTTTATTGCTCTCATCAGTTAAATTCTGAGGGTTTTAGTAGCCCTGTGCCAGAAATGGGGATGAAGTCCAAATATATATTTATTATTATAAATCATAATATCATGAGATACAAAAATAGAATCCAAGGTAATTTATATCAGTCATGTAGATTGTTCATAAACTTCAAATCATAAATGAGGCCAGTTGATTGTGCTTTTTCTACATGGCAGTGTTCAGCATAGACCCATTAGCAAAACAAACTAGTCAAGTTGTAAAGCAGGTTTAGTTGTCCCTCATGTACCTCCAGCTCCTGTTCTGATGGCTTTATTGTCTTTAAATTTTATATTGGGAAACCTCATGCTCATGTTTGATTCTTAGGGCATCCCATCATGGTATTGCCTGACTTAAAATGATCTTTTCTGTGTCCTATTTACTCAGAGTTCTCTTCTTTCTTTGCTTATCTGAAAAAGAGATGGTATTACATGAATTCCTGGGTAACATACTTGCATTTTAATAGGATAATTATGGACAAAATGTTTTAAATCGTATAAATTTTACCAGTGTTTTTTGATAAATTATGGTAAGTCAATGGGATGAGAGGTATTATAGAGAAAGAAAAATCTTTGAGAATCTTTTAAATTATCCTGTAACTTTCTCCATGTCTTTGTAAAGGTCTGAAATAGCCAAAGTGAGTTGTTCCAGTTGAATAGGTGAACTTTGGCTAATGCTTGGTTTAAGTTTCCTGTCAAAATCCAGGGAAAAGTTTCTAACATGAAAAATTATTGACACAGGTAAATTCCATTCAATACCCATGACCATATACCATGGAAACCAATCTTTCTAACATTTGCATCCTTGCCCTTTTCCTTGGAAGGCACATTGGTCCATGAAAAGACTAAAAATTAGTCTGATGTTCATTCAACAAATGGAACAGGAAATTACATTTCTGTGTGTAGTAATCATATTTCTTTCATTTTCATTTCCTTTATGATATTGGCAAATCCTGTTCTCTCTGTTTTTACTTTGATTCTTGCTAGAGGTTCATCAATCTTATTGACCGTTGCAAAGAACCAGCCTCTGGCCTCATTAATTTTCTCTATTGCTTTCCTCTAATCAATTTCATTGATTTTTTGCTCTTATCTTTATTATATCCTTCAACTTAATTTGCTTTTATTTTGTTTTGTTTTTCTTATTTCTTAAGGTAGAATCTTATGCTGATTTGAGACATTTCTTCTTTTCTCTTATAAAGATATAATACTTTGTTCTAAAAGATATTTGCATCATCTCACAAATTTTATTATGCTATTTTTCCATTTTCAATTCAGTAAAAAATATTTTAAAATTTCCCTTGAGAATTCTTTTTTGACCCATGGATTATTTAGAAGTGCTGTTTAATTTCCATGTGTTAGTAGCTTTTTCTGTTATCTCTCTGGTTTTGATTTTAAGTATAATTCTGTTATGGTCTGAGAATATATTTTCCATAATTTCAATTCTTTTAAATATCCTAAGGTTTTTTTTTATGATCCAGGACATATCTTAGTGAAAGTTCTATGTACACTGGAAAAGACTGTGTTGTTGGGTGGAATGTTCTATTAATGTCTATTACATCCAATTGGTCAGTGGCATTGTTCAGTTCTTATTTATCCTTACTGAGTTCCTGTCCACTAGTTCTATTGTTACTGAGAGAGGAATGTCAAATTCTCTAAACATAATCGTAGATTTGCATGTATCATTTTTCAGTTCTTTCAATTTTTGTTTCATGTAATCTGAAACTCCAGTAATATGGATAAACACTTTGAATTGCTATGCCTTATTGTGAATTGATCCTTTTATCAAGAGGTGATATCCTTCTTTATCCCTGGGAACTTTCTTTGCTCTGAAGTTTACTTTGTTTGATATTAATGTGGCCACTACAACTTACTGTTGATTAGTGTTTGTAACCTACGTATATCATTACTACTACTATTATTATTTTTGGCTGTGCTGCGTGGCATGTGGGATCTTTGTTCCATGACCAGGTATCAAACCCATGTCCCCTTCATTGGAAGCACAGAGTCTTAACCAGTGGACCACCAGGGAAGTCCCAGTATATCATTATATTTGAAGTGAGTTTAGCATGGACAACCTAGAGTTGATTCATCATTTTTTGACCATGGTGACAATCTGTCTTTTAACTAGTGTGCTTAGACCATTTACATTTAATGCATTTATTGATATGTTTGGATTTAAGTTTACCATTTTGTTGTTCATTTTATGCTTGTTCCCTTTGTTTTTGTTTGTTTGTTTGTTGGCTTGTTTCCTTCTTTGCCCCTTTCTGGACTTCTTTGGGTTATTTCAATATTTTTTAGTGTTCTGTGTTAATTTATCTGTTGTGACTTTTTAGTATATCATTTTGTATAATTTTTTTTGGTGGTAGGTCTAGGGCTTCCAAAATGCATAATTCACTTTTTCTTTTATTTTCATAATTCACTTTTAACAGTATAATTCAATTGATATTTTGCCACTTCAGTTGGAATGTAAAAAATCTCACCACCTTTTAGGTCCCTTTGTCCTCACCCTTCATGCTATAGTTGTCATATATATTATATCTACACTGTAAATCCCATCAATTTCAAATTAAAATTTTTGTTTTCAATTGTCAAACATAAAGAATTCAAGAAGAGAATGGTCTATTAAGTTTATCAAGGTATTTATCCTTTCTATCTAGTTATTCTTTTTTTCTTGTTGTTCCAAGTTTCCTTCTAGTGTCACTTTCCTTCTGTATGAGAGCTTCCTTTAGCATTTTTTTTTAAGCAAGATTTTATTTTATTTTATTTACTTATTTTTTTAACATCTTTATTAAGTTTCATTAGGTCCAATTTGTTTATTTTTGCTTTTATTTCCATTTCTCTAGGAGGTGAGTCAAAAAGGACCTTGCTGTGATTTATGTCCTAGTGTGTTCTGCCTATGTTTTCCTCTAAGAGTTTTATAGTGTCTGGCCTTACGTTTAGGCCTTTAATCCATCGTGAGTTTATTTTCGTGTATGGTGTTAGGGAGTATTCTAATTTCATTCTTTTACATGGAGCTGTCCAGTTTTCCCAGCACCACTTATTGAAGAGGCTGTCTTTTCTCCACTGTATATTCTTTTTTTTTTTTTTTTTGCGGTACGCGGCCCTCTCACTGTTGTGGCCTCTCCCGTTGCGGAGCACAGGCTCCAGACGCACAGGCCCAGCGGCCATGGCTCACGGGCCCAGCCGCTCCGCTGCATGTGGGATCTTCCCGGACCGGGGCACGAACCCATGTTCCCTGCATCGGCAGGTGGACTCTCAACCACTGCGCCACCAGGGAAGCCCTCCACTGTATATTCTTGCCTCCTTTATCAAAACTAAGGTGACCATATGTGCATGGGTTTACCTCTGGGCTTTCTACCCTGTTCCATTGATCAATATTTCTGTTTTTGTGCCAGTACCATACTGTCTTGATTACTGTAGCTTTGTAGTATAGTGTAAAGTCAGGGAGCCTGATTCCTCCAGCTCTGTTTTTCTTTCTCAAGGTTGCTTTGGCTATTCGGGGTCTTTTGTGTTTCCCTACAAATTGTGAAATTTTTTGTTCTAGTTCTGTGAAAAATGCCAATGGAAGTTTGTTAGAAATTGCATTGAATCTGTAGATTGCTTTGGGTAGTATCGTCATTTTCACAATGTTGATTCTTCTAATCCAAGAACATGGTATATGGCACCATCTGTTTGTAACATCTTTAATATCTTTCATCAGTGTCTTATAGCTTTCTGCATACAGGTCTTTTGTCTCCTTAGGTAGGTTTATTCCTAGGTATTTTATTCTTTTTGTTGCAGTGGTAAATGGGAGTGTGTCCTTGATTTCTCTTTAAGATTTTTCATCATCACTGTATAGAAATGCAAGAGATTTCTGTGCATTAATATCGTATCCTTTACCAAATTCGTTGATTAGCTCTAGTAGTTTTCTGGTAGCATCTTTAGGATTCTCTATGTATAGTATCATGTCATCTGTTAACAGTGACAGTTTTACTTCTTTTCCTGTTTGGATTCCTTTTATTTCTTTTTAATCTCTGATTGCTGTGGCGAAAACTTTCAAAACTATGTTGAATAACAGGGGTGAGAGGGGGCAGCGTCATCTTGTTAGTGATCTTAGGTGAAATGGTTTGTTTTTCAGCATTGATAAAGATGTTGGCTGTGGGTTTGTCATATGTAGCTTTTATTTTGTTGAGGTACGTTCCCTCTATGCCTATTTTCTGGAGGGTTTTTTATCATAAATGGGTGTTGAATTTTGTCCAAAGCTTTTTTTGCATCTATTGAGATGATCATACAGTCTTTTTTTTTTTAAGTCTTTTTTTAAAACGAGGTTTTTTATACTGCTGCCCAGAGGATCATACAGTCTTTATCCTTCAGTTTGTTAATATGGTGTATCACATTGCTTGATTTGCATATACTGAAGAATCCTTGCATTCCTGGGGTAAACCCCACTTGATCATGGTGTATGATCCTTTTAATGTGCTGTTGGATTCTGTTTGCTAGTACTTTGTTGGGAATTTTGCATCAATGTTCATCATTGATATTGACGTGTAGTTTTCTTTCTTTGTGAGGTCTTTGTCTGGTTTTGGTATCAGGGTGATGATGGTCTCATAGAATGAGTTTGGGAGTGTTCCTCCCTCTGCTATTTTTTGGAAGAGTTTGAGAAGGATAAGTGTTAGATCTTCTCTAAATGATTGTTAGAATTTGCCTGTGAAGCCATCTGGTCCTGGGCTTTTGTTTGTTGGAAGATTTTAATCACAGTCTTAATTTCAGTGCTTGTGAATCGTCTTTTAAATTTTCTTTCTTCCTGGTTCAGTCTCGGGAGGTTGTGCTTTTCTAAGAATTTGTCCATTTCTTCCAGGTTGTCCATTTTATTGGCATAGAGTTGCTTGTAGTAATCTCTCATGATCCTTTGTATTTCTACAGTGTTAGTTGTTACTCTTCCTTTTCCATTTCTAATTCTGTTGATTTGAGTCTTCTTCCTTTTTTTCTTGATGAGTCTGGCTAATGGTTTATCAATTTTGTTTATCTTCTCAAAGAACCAGCTTTTAGTTTTATTGATCTTTGCTATTCTTCATTTCTTTTTCGTTTATTTCTGATCTGATCTTTATGATTCCTTTCCTTCTGCTAAATTTAAGGGGATTTTTGTTCTTCTTTCTCTAATTGCTTTAGGTGTTGTTTATTGGAGATGTTTTTTGTTTCTTCAAGTAGGATTTTATTGCTATAAACTTCCCTTTTGGAACTGCTTTTGTTGCATCCCTTAGGTTTTGGGTCATCGTGTTTTCATTGTCATTTGTTTCTAGGTATTTTTTGATTTCCTCTTTGATTTCTTCAGTGATCTCTTGGTTATTAAGTAGTGTATTGTTTAACCTCCGTGTGGTTGTATTTTTTACATTTTTTTTCCTGTAATTGATATCTAGTCTCATAGCGTTGTGATCGGAAAAGATACTTGATACGATTTCAATTTTCTGGAATTTACCAAGATTTGATTTGTGACCCAAGATATGATCTATCCTGGAGAATGTTCCATGAGCACTTGAGAAGTAAGTGTATTTTGTTGTTTTTGGATGGAATGTTGTGTAAATATCAGTCAAGTTCATCTTGTTTAATATATCATTTAAAGCTTGTGTTTCCTTATTTATTTTCCCTTTGGTTGATCCTTCCATTGGTGAAAGTGGGGTGTTAAAGTCCCCTAATATGATTGTGTTACTGTTGATTTCCCCTTTTATGGCTATTAGCATTTGCCTTATGTACTGAGCTGCTCCTATATTGGGTGCATAAATATTTACAATTGTTATATCTTCTTCTTGGATCGATCCCTTGATGATTATGTAGTGTCCTTCTTTGTCTCTTGTAATAGTTTTTATTTTAAAGTCTATTTTGTTGGATATGAGAATTGCTTCTCCAGCTTTCTTTTGATTTCCATTTGCATGGAATATTTTTTCCATCCCCTCACTTTTAGTCTGTATGTGTCCCTAGGTCTGAAGTGGGTGGCTTGTAGACAGCATATATACGGGTCTTGTTTTTGCATCCATTCACCCAGTCTGTGTCTTTTGGTTGGAGCATTTAATCCATTTACATTTAAGGTACTTACCGATATGTATGTTCCTATTACCATTTTCTTAATTGTTTTGGGTTTGCTATTGTAGGTCTTTTCCTTCTCCTGTGTTTGTTGCATAGAGAAGTTGCTTTAGCATTTATTGTGTAGCTTGTTTGGTGCTGCTGAATTCTCTTAGGTTTTGCTTGTCTGTAAAGGTTTTAATTTCTCTGTCAAATGTGAATGAGATCCTTGCTGCATAGGGTAATCTTGGTTGTAGGTTTTTTCCTTTCGTCACTTTAAATATGTCCTGCCACTGCCTTCTGGCTTGCAGAGTTTCTGCTGAAAGATCAGCTGTTAACCTTATGGGGATTCCCTTGTATGTTATTTGTTGCTTTTCCCTTGCTGCTTTTAATATTTTTTCTTTGTATTTAATTTTTGGTAGTTTGATTGATAATGTGTCTTGGCGTGTTTCTCCTTGGATTTATCCTGTATGGGACCTTCTGCACTTCCTGCAGTTGATTAACTATTTCCTTTCCCATATTAGGTAAGTTTTCAGCTATAATCTCTTCAAATATTTTCTCCGTCCCTTTCTTTTTCTCTTTTTCTTCTGGGACCCCTATAATTCGAATGTTGGTGCATTTAATGTTGTCCCAGAGGTCTCTGAGACTGTCCTCAGTGCTTTTCATTGTTTTTTGTTTATTCTGCTCTGTGGTAGTTATTTCCACTACTTTATTTTCCAGGTCATTTTTCCGTTCTTCTGCCTCAGTTATTCTGTTATTGATTCCTTCTAGGGAATTTAAAATTTCATTTATTGTGTTGTTCATCATTGGTTCTTTGCTCTCTTTAGTTCTTCTAGGTCCTTGTTAAACGTTTCTTGTATTTTCTCCATTCTATTTCCGAGAGTTTGGATCATCTTTACTATCATTACTCTGAATTCTTCAGGTAGACTGCCTATTTCCTCTTCATTTGTTTGGTCTGGTGGGTTTTTTCCTTGCTCCTTCATCTGCTGTGTGTTTCTCTGTCTTCTTATTGTGCTTAACTTACTGTGTTTGGGGTCTCCTTTTCACAGGCTGCAGGTTCGTAGTTCCCATTGTTTTTGGTGTCTGCCCCCAGTGGCTAAGATTTGTTCAGTGGGTTGTGTAGGCTTCCTGGTGGAGGAGACTAGTGTTTGTTTTCTGGTGGATTAAGCTGGATCTTGTCTTTCTGGTGGGCAGGACCTTGTCCAGTGGTGTGTTTTTGGTTGTCTGTGACCGTATTATGATTTTAGGCAGCCTCTCTACTAACGGGTGTGGTTGTGTTCCTGTCTTGCTAGTTGTTTGGCATAGAGTATCCAGCACTGTAGCTTGCTGGTTGTTGCGTGAAGCTGGTTCTTAGCATGGAGATGCAGATGTCTGGGAGAGCTTTTTCCGTTTGATATTATGTGGAGCTGGGAGGTTTCTGATGGGTCCGTGTCCTGAAGTCGGCTCTCCCACCTCAGAGGTAGAGGTTTGACACCCGGCTCTAGCACCAAAACCCTGTGAGCCACACGGTGAGAAGAAAAGAGAGAGAGAGAGAGAGAGAGAGAGAAAGAAAAGGAAGGAAGGAAGGAAGGAATGGACATTTTGAATAGTACATTATGAGAGTCTGAGTCTTATTTAAATTCTATAGAGGATGTAACTATTTTTATTTTAGCAGGCAATTAATCCAGACAGTCCACAAATTCCTACCTACCTTCTATGGGTTATAATTTCAATATCTGTTCAATTTTCAAAGCCTTTGTAATGCTTTTTGGATATATCCTGGGTGAGTACCACTCAGAGGTCAGTCTGAGGCCTAGGCAGTGGTTTCTAGTTAGTTCAGTTCGCAGAGTCTTTGGTATACTAATTTGGATCAGAGTCACACAGTTGCAGGTCCAGAGTGAGCCCAGGAGTTCATAAACAAGTTTTTGGAGTTGCTTTCCCAAGCCCTTCCATCTCAGTCATTTCCTAGGTAAGAAACTCTTTGGTCCTCTGTCCAGACACTTGGGGCTTTAGTGATCCCTCTCTTGCACTGCTGTGTTTGGGCTTACATTCTAGAGAGAAAAAAAGCAACACGGTTTTGTTCTACCTTCTTTCAGCTGCAGCTTTGAGGATCAGGGAAGAGGGTTCCTTTCCCTAGGAATCTTGGCTCTTGCAGGGTCTCATAACTATTACTGTCAATTCTGCCATGGGATTGCCTGGGGGCTGGGCCATGGCAGAGAAGAGAAAATAACCTTTCCCCCTTCCTGAACACTGAGTGTCCTTCCCTAGTTCTGAGCCAGGTCTAGAGTGCTCCTCCTGGAGTCTGTCTGAGCCACAGTGCTTACTTCCGGGTTTTGGGCTGCGTTGGATTCAAGTCAGAGGCTACTGGTGATGAAGAATGGTAACTTCACTACTGATGCTGTGGTAATTCAAACTCTGGTGACCTTCCTGATGTGCCTGCTGCTATTTAATTTTCAGAGATTTCAAATAGTTGCACCATGCATTCTTTCTGGGCTTTATAGTTGTGTTCAGTGTGAAAGAAAGGGTGAAGCATGCTTACTCCCTTTCACCTGGAATGACAGCCATGAGCTGAAGTTATAATTTTATTTATTTTTAATTAATTTAGATTTAAATAGTCACTATGGCTAATGGCTATCATATTGGGTGGCACCGTTTTAGAATGAATGATATAAAAGCAACTGTGTGTTTCTCAAAGTCATTAGACCTTACAATTTGAATTCTCTGGAAGTGTAGAATATGCTTAGTGGTTAAATTATTAATCAAATTCTACCAGGAGACGATGGAAATTCTTTATAAAACAGATATAGAAGATCTAGAAGCGTAAAACAAACTCCATGATTTTCGTAATATCATATTTACAAATAGAGACACTAAAATCTCTGTTATTTTTAACTTTTAAGAGTATATAAACCATAGGAAAAAAGCAGGAAAGTTTGAATTATTCATTTGCATTACCAGAGAATAATGTTCATTTGGAAATTTGCTAATAAGGCACGCATCTATATGACTAGATTTTGATGTAACTTGGAGCAGAAGGAACCATTCAGTATTTTAATGGATAAGATTTCAGTAGTTTCCTGGTTGTTTCATCTGTTGCACAAATCTGTAAGTAAAAAGTAAAATAGGCAATGAGTTTTTATGTGCCCTAATTTTGAGCTTCAGCTTTGTTTCACATAGAAACTTTACTTACAAAGGGAATTGGTGATCAAATGCAGATGCTGTCACAATCCTGGCTCCTAAACCCATATTTCTTATAAAATCATTATTTTCCCTAGCCAACTGTAAGATGACCAGAAAACATGATGGATGATGGAAATCATCTTTATTTTTAGGATATCACTAAAATGCTTTTTCCAATATTATGTGTTAGAACCTTTCTACCATGTTATGTTGAAGATTAAGACTGAAGGATAAGTCTTTTATAATGACTGTGGTATATTCTCAGTAGTTAACCTCTTTGGGAATTGATGGTAAACCCAATTAAGCTGCATTTCAGGTTATAATTCCAGGCATGCTGGGAGAGCTTTAGTATTATATTTATGGCTATATGTATGTTCTTTAACTCTAGACATGTCTATTGTCATATTTATTTTTCTGTTATCCAAATGGAATCAAATATGTATTTAAAGTTGGTGGTTTTCTTGCACTGTTGGTGGGAAAGTAAACTGATACAGCCACTATGGAGAACAGTATGGAGGTTCCTCAAAAAACTAAAAATAGAACTACCATATGACCCAGCAATCCCACTACTGGGCATAAACCCTGAGAAAACCATAATTCAGAAAGCATCATGTACCAAAATGTTCACTGCAGCTCTATTTACAATAGCCAGGACATGGAATCAACCTAAGTGTTTGTCAGCAGAGGAATGGATAAAGACGATGTGGCACATATATACAGTGGAATATTACTCAACCATAAAAAATGAAATTAAGTTATTTGTAGCAAGGTGGATGGACCTAGAGACTGTCATATAGAGTGAAGTAAGTCAGAAAGAGAAAAACAAATACCATATGCTAACACATATATATGGAATCTAAAAAAAAAAAAAAAAGGTTCTGAAGAACCTAGGGGCAGGATAGGAATAAAGACTCAGACATAGAGAATGGACTTGAGGACACGGGGAGGGGGAAGGGTAAGCTGGGACAAAGTGAGAGAGTGACATGGACATATGTACACTACCAAACGTAAAATAGCTAGCTAGTGGGAAGCAGCCACATAGCACAGGGAGATCAGCTCGGTGCTTTGTGTCCACCTAGAGGGGTGGGATAGGGAGGGTGGGAAGGAGACGCAAGAGGGAGGAGATACGGGGATATATGTATACGTATAGCTGATTCACTTTGTTATACAGCAGCAACTAACACACCATTGTAAAGCAATTATATTCCGATAAAGATGTATTGGGCAAGCAAAGGAGACATAGACCTAGCACAGAATAACAAGATAATAACTTCTAGTAATCCAGCTACTAGAATAAAGGCATGATATTCCAAAAACATATTTTTAAGTGTCTATCCAGCTTTAGTTACTGAATAAGATAGGCAAAAATATTGCCCACCTTGGAGCTGACCTTCAGGTGGAGAGAGTCAGAAATTAAACAAGATGAATTTGTTTGGAGTGTCATGGCAGAGATATATGTGCAACTTTCAATATTGTGGTTAGGGATGTCCTCACTGAGAAGTTGATGTTTGAGAAGGGTACAGTGTTAGAGAGTGACCCGCCTTTAGGTAATCAGGCTGAGCTTCTTTGGGGGTTCTAGCTTTGAAGATTAGGAACTCTGGTTCATGAAGTTGAGAAGTCCTATTTATATCTAGGCAATAACCATGAAGAAGTCAAAGGACTTAGGAGTTCATTCGAGGCTCTGCACCTGGCCAGGTTGGGAGCTGACATCCCTCGGAACAGAAGGACTTGGAAAAAGGCTGCACTAGGCAGATCGGTAAGGTTAAATCAGCTACTGGGATGAGGGGATGGCTAAATCAGGACGCCAGAAGCAAAATGGGTAATAGGGCGTCTGAAGGGATAGCTTCCTGTGCTGAACTTCTGAAGTACTATCCAGGCTGATCTGTTGGCTCTACTCACTAGGTGGGACTTCCTGGATGGTAAAATACTCACATATTTAAGGTAAATTTTGACATTCATGGGTTATATAATCTCCTCTCGTGGCAGATCCACATGCTTGAGTCTGACCTGACTAGGGTTGCCAGTTAAGGAACAGGGTGTCCTGATAAATTTGAATTTCAGATAAACAATGAAAAGCCTTTTAGTGTAAGTATATCCCAAATATTACTTGGGGTATACTATAATAAGTATACTAAATATATTCATTATTTTCAGAAATTCAAATTTAACTGAGCATTCTATGTCTTTATTTGCTAAATCTGGCAACCCTAGATTTGAAGCTCATCTGGAGGTCCAAATCCTTGATAGGCCAGGCTTTGGGGTGTGTGATAGAAGCTGAGACCTCCTTCCTCTTCAGCAGCATTTGTTGTTTAAAAATATTAGCATCCTCTATATCTGGGGTCCTAAAATGGATCTTATGTACTTTTTAGAAAACTCTACTATTCACAGCAGTGGTGTGAATAACTAGCTAGTGAAGAATTGTATGGCCCTAAAGCAGCATTTAACTTTTCACACCACAACATCAATGTAGAAAGTATAAAATCAGAGCAGTGCTAGGAGTCTTGAACCACACCTACTGGGTCTCTCTATTGTCTGTGGTGGGTTCTTAAAGCATGCCTGTGGAAACCTGGGACTCCTTGCTACCCATTTGGAAAACTGCTGCTTTAGTATCAAGAATTAGCTGAAAAGATCAGATGAGTCATTAAAAAAAAAAATCCCTCCCCACTGTGTTTGGGATCAAGCATTCTAAGTACTCGGTGTGTATGAGAGAATTTAAAGGTATGAGACAATTTTTTCTAAAGAAATGAATATTAATGGGATATATTTCTAGCAGTGAGTGTTTGGGAAAAGTATATTAACTTGGGAAGGAGGGAGTCCTACATACCCCCCCCCCCCCCACTTTTATTTTGCTGTAACTCTCTCTATAATGCCCAAGTTATTTTTTTTCCATAGGGAATTAGACCCTATTTTATTCCCAGCACAAAAGATGTAGCATGCCTTTTTATTTGCTATTTGATTAAATTCTCACCAGTTTTGAAGATCTGCAAATAATTACTCAGTCATAGGTCAGTTAAGAATACTGAAGTACAACCAGACAGTACATATGGTATTTCAATTAATTTTCATGTGAATTTCTATCATTTCTTTTCTTTGCACTGTTGTCATTGTTGGATAATTTAACATCTGTATGAGCATACTTAATTATAGCTGACTTCAGAGTGGGCAAGGTCACATGGAAAATGCCATCACGAGAGGCCAGATTTGTACTGTGATTCTCAGAATTCACTCTGAGAATCATCTGTTAAAATCAATTGTGCGCCCAAATGAGGGATACCATTTTTATTTCTGACTTATTTTCAAGTTAAGATGCTATGTAGATTTGATGTGTAATATGTTATCACAGAGTACGTCTTGACAGTCCTGATTCAGGCAAAACTTGATGCTGGAGTCTCAAAGCTTTGTCCTAGGCTCCCCCCACCATCATCCCTTCCCCCATGTCTTTCCCTCCTGTCCTGTCCCTTTCTTTTCCTTTCCTTCTTCCCCTTTCTCACTTGCTCCCTAAATGATCTTATCCATTTCTATAGACTGTCATCTTTCCCTCCACCCAAGATAAATATCCCTGGTACTTGACTTTATTCTCTTTATTGGCAATTGGAGTGGCAATTGGAGTGGGCAGGTGGGCTTGGCAAATAAGATGCTGGTGCCTGGGTTTGAACTGAAGGTTGGTGACCCAAAGAATCAGGGACAGTAGAGAGTTCATCTGGGTGGGAACAAGCAGCATCCAAGTCCATATCCTGGGGGCAGCCTGAACCGTGGTACCAGTGGCCACGTTCAGTGTCTAGGGCCAGCCATGGTGGCTGCCATGGCCTCAGCAGAGGAACAATGGCATAATTTTCACTGTGTTCTTTGCTGACCAGTGTTCTGTGGTTTCTGCTTATTTTCTGAGTGTGTTTCTCCAAACTTCTTGGAAATTCTATGAGCTATCCGACATCTTTCCAATACATTTCTGTTATACTTAAACTAGCAAGAGTTATTCCTATTATTTGTTGATTGCCATGATGATGGGGTTCATAAAATTAGTCCAGACTTCTTTTCTGAGCTTTAAAATCAAATGCTAAGTTAAACTTTCAACTTGGATGTCTCGCATTAGAGTCATCTCAAAATAATGTGTCAAAACTGAACTTGTGTTCTTCTCCCAGGCCTGATATTTCCCCAGTCTTCCCTGCTCCATAACCTTGACTCAGTCCAGTCATCTGGCATCATGTTGGATGATGGATTGTTGACCTGGTCTGGCTGCACCAGGCTGGAGACCAGCAAATAGCCAGAACAATTGAGTAGGAGAGAATAAAGACCCTCTGAGAAGGCCTCAAGGTTACCTTCTCAAAGGAGGTGCTTCACTTGGGTCTGATGTTGTGTCTGCGTCCATCACTGTTACCTTGAGATGCCCATGCACACCCTTCCAGTCTGGCCTCATGCCACTCCTGTTCTTGATGACTGTGGTCCAGACTCACTGGTCATCTTTCAAGTCCTTGAACATGCCAGGCTCTTTCCATTCTCCGGCCCTTTGCTCAGGCTGTTCACAGTGTTTGGAAAGCTCTTTCCTTCTCTTTACCTCACTAATTCCTTCCTGTGCTTTAGCTTAAATAAAATTTCTTTGCCTTTTCTAACCCCCCAAGCTAAATTATATCTTCCTGTTTGTTTTTGCATTATCCCCTATAGTTAGTAACTAGAACATTTGAAAGTCTATATTCCATTTGAAAGTCTATATTTATTTGCTTAACGTCTGCTAGGCTATATGCTTCCTCAAGGCACGGGCATTGTCTCCTCAGTGCTTGCACAGTGTGAGGCATATGGTAGATGTTCAACAGATATTTGTTGTAAAAATGAGTAAATGAAAGAAAATCATAAATTTAGGGGAATGGAAGTGAGGAGGAGAGGATAAAAAGGAAGTACCATTGCTCCTGCCCTTTAGTTAATTTATCAACTTACATCCTTACCTCATGAAAAGAGTTCTTTTTAAGTGGCTGACATTGCCAGCTCAAGGCAAATATGATCTGGTAGGTCTTTATGTAGAATATTCTAGGCCTCTTGCTCCTTTGGCCTTAGCCCTGCACATATGAGTACAACCGAGGAGCCTCCTCTTTAGGACCTGGGCAGCGTTCATGATCTTCATTACTTACTCAAAGTGGTACCGAGTTACCCATCTTTTTCACCATCTCTGCTGCTCTTCCTGGGTGCTTATCTCTCTAACGTTGCTGAAGGCAGGGCCATGGTTAGATCAGCTGTGGGTTCCCCCTGCAGCATCACCTGTACACCACTTGGTCTACTGCCGTTCATAGATGCCTTCCTTTCCAGGTTGCACTGGGGTTCATTTTCCACCATAATAAATGCTCCTCCTGATGTGGATCTTTCTAGAGATGCTGAGGACTCTTCTTATTTATTAGAAAAGAAAAAAAATTCTGTTCATGGTATATAGGCACCTGGGTTCTGCCAGCTGTCTCCCTTTCTCAGGTTTATACTGCACTTAGAAGACAACCCATGAGTGTCATGGTCTTCCTGTTTCCCACACTGGGTTATTCCCTTTGTCCATCTACTCTGGCAGGTGACAGCTAAGAGGAGCCACCTACCTGTCTAAAAGACGTGCAGAAGACAGTGTCCCCTCAATTCCCTGGCTCCCAAGCCTTCTCCGTGGGGAAAGACATCAGCCAAATTGTCTTTGGGCAACTGCTCTCCAGAAAGCCACAGTGTATACCCATTTTCCCTGTCATCTTAACAGCCTCGCCATTAGAAATAGGGAAATCCTCGTTTCTCCTATGTTTAGCCCTGTCTTACGCTCTCAGGCTCCCAGGCATGGGTCACCAGAGGCCATTTGTAACACAGCCCCCTCAATCACTGAACAGTGAGTTACAGGTATGGGATAGAGAGTTTAACTCATCAACTTCTCGGTAGCATTAATCCTTTTACAAGATAACTCAATAACTCTTCTGATTTTTTTAATATGAAGAAATGAATTTTCTAATAAAGAACTTGTTAGGAATGGTCTGAAACCTTAGGAGAAGGTAAGGCTGAAGAGATAGGTTCTTCTGAATTTGTAAGTTTGCAAATTGCTGGGCCAGAGTTCTCCCCTGAGGATGACGCAACTCTTGGAGTCTTGATCATGTCTGGCTCTTAAAAACTGTAATGATATACCTTTTAATACTCAGAGTGATGATTTAAATAATTGTCTTGAACAGAAAGCACTTCTGAGGCATGACTGATTATGAATTCTAAGTCTTGAAGCTCTTAGAATTCAAAAAATATAATCATAACACATTTTATTTTAACTAATATTAATATTTTTATGGATTGTATTATCCTTTACTCACTTGGAAGTGGGTTTAAGTCTATAATACCAACACTGGGGAGGATAAATAGTAATATGGACAACCCAAAATATGAATTATTTTTAAATCAATGAGATGCTTTCTATCTTGTAATGTAGCAGACCTAACCTATTTATTTATGCTTTGGTTGGGCTAACATTAAGAGCAATTTATAATCCTTGAACATATATTTATGAGTGCTAAGGTACATGATGTGCAGGTGTTTTATATTCCTAATCCATGAGGGCCTCCTGCTTTTCCCCAAGTCTAGCCCCTTACCGTTTCTTCACCCTTCCCACAAGACCTTGACCATCAACCATTTTCTCATTGCTCTTGCATCTTCTTTGTCTACTTTCCATTGATTCTTTCTTCTAAGCCTATATTTTGGGGATATTGGGGGATATGTACACACACACACAAATTCTTTTGAAACTGTTTTCTCTTCAGGTTGTCTCAACACTCATTTGTTTAACTGACAACCGTTTTGAGATCATGATATATACTGTCTACCTTCACTTTATGTTTTACTCACTTTTCATGCATTTAAAAATTGTTTTTACCCTCACTTCTATATTAGTTTCCTATGGCTGCTATAACAAATAACCACAAACTTGGTGATTTAAAACAACGTAAATTTATTCTCTTATAATTCCTGAGGCTGGCATTCAAATCAGGTTAACTGGGCTAAAACCAAGGGGTTGGCAGGACCGCACTCCCTCTGAGAATCCAGGGAAGAATCCATTTCCTTGCCTTTTCCAGCTCCTAGTGGACATCTGGCTCCTTCTTGCATCTTCAAAGCCCACATCGTAGCATCTTCTGCTGACGTTATTGTGTCACTTTCTGTGCCAACTCTCCTTCCACCTCCCTTCTCTAGAGATACTTGTGATTGCATTTAGGGCCCCCCCAGATGATCCAGGAGAATCTTCTCACCCCCAGATCCTTAACATAATCACACCTGGACTCTCTGGGAGTCATTAATCAGCCTGCATCACATTTCTGATCACAAACCTGAAGTCATGACTCATCCCTTTCTCTGCCTTTGTGCAGCATTTAGAGACTGGCTTCTTGGAACACCCCTCTGTCTAACTTCTGTGTCAATTACTCCTGTTTCTCTCACAAGCATGTTATGTCCTTCTCTTCTTCCTCTCACTTCTAAATGTAGGTTTTCTTCAGTATACTCTCCTAAGTTTTATTTTTCTTGCTTTCTGGACTACCTTCCTTGACCGTCTCCTCCATATCTACACCTTCTCAATCTTCATCTCCTGGGCAAACCCCCTTCAGGACTCCAGCTGTGGTTTCCAGCTGCTTGCTAGACATCTTTCACACGGACAACCCTGAGTAATGAGACGGAACTCATTACCCACTCTCTAGACCTCTTCTGTCTCCTTAATCAGCATCACAGTTAATGACCCACCATTCAGAAGAATAATATAAGCTCTTTCTCTTTCTCTTTGTCGTGGCCACTACCTTATTTCAAACCCTAGATGACTCTGATATAAACTATTATCAGTAATTTCCTAACAGATTTTCCTCTCTGTGATTCTTAGCAATTCCCTACTTTGTTTTGAGAATCAGCTTTCTAAAACCTAGCTGTAACTGGTATAAATTTTGCATTCATAATCCTCAGCGCCACTGCCCCCCGCAACCTTGCCCTGCCCCAGCATGTTCTGATTAAAATCAGATTTGTGGCCTTCAAGGCTCTCTCCAACTTGATTTCAGGTGTAACTTATTGATTTATCCCCCACCGCTATACTCACCGTAGACTCCTTCCACAACCTGCCAAATGTGAAGAGTTCATGTCTCTGTGCCACTGTGTATTCTATTACACCTATTTCCTCCTTTTTCATTATGAAAATCTCACAGTGCAGACCTCCAGGCAGAACATAATATGCAAAGACATGACAGTGAAATGTATTTTAAATTTAAACAATTATTCAATTTTCTCCTTGCTTTGCCATTGAAAGTGCTAGTACTCTCTGCTGGGCCTTGTTAAGGAATGCCTTCATCAGACTTGGAGGTCCTGTCTGAATTTTCTATTAGTGAAGGGAAGGCTCTACTTAGTCAAAGGCCTAGTTTTTTTGTTTGTTTGTTTTGTTTTGTTTAAAAAAAGACACATTTACTCAGCGTCACGATCAGACTATTACGTTTAGCCATCAACAGCATGGGTGCAAAAAAAAGAAAAAAAATCTACATTAAAGCCCTTTGTTGGAATGCTTTACACTTTCCACAGAACAGAAACTAAAATAACTGTTATACACTTAGTCACAAATACAGTCCTCGAGTCTTTTTGCCCATACACGTGAGTATTGTCTAAAACATGTCTTCTTTGTAGCAGCCAGGCCCTGCCACCACTGTGCTCGGCTGAGCTCACAAATCTGTTGTAACCTGTAGCTTCCCTGTCACTTCCCTGGCTCTCCTCTCCTGCTAAGCTTTGTTTCCTGGCAGTAATCAAAACCTTCTGCCACTGCCACAGCTCCTGCTGCTGCTGGAACCACCACAGCCACCTCGGTTTCGGGGTTTGGCAAAGTATTGGCCTCCACCACCATAAGGGCCAGAACTTCTGCCTCCAAAGTTTCCTCCTTTCATGGGTCCAAAATTTGAAGATTGATTGTTGTAACTGCCAGAATCATTGTAGCTTCCACCACCTCCAAAATTGCTTCCATCATTACCAAATCCATTGTAGCCATCCCCACTGCCACCATATCCACCGCTACCAGGGCTGCCACCAAAGCCACCTCGACCACTGAAGTTTCCTTCACAACCAAAGTTGTCATTCCCACCAAAACCACCTCCACGACCACCACCAAAGTTTCCAGAACCACTTTGACCTCTTTGGCTGGATGAGGCACTAGCCATATCTTGCTTAGATAGGGCTTTCCTTACTTCACAGTTGTGGCTATTCACAGTGTGGTATTTCTAAATGACAATCTTGTCTATAGAGTTATGGTCATCAAAGGTTACGAAATCAAAGCCTCTCTTTTTGCGACTGCCTCGATCAGTCATGATTTCAATCACTTCAATTTTCCCCCCACACTGTTCAAAATAATCTCTTAGATGATCTTCTTCAGTGTCTTCTTTAATGCCACCAACAAAAATCTTTTTCACAGTTAAGTGGGCACCGGGTCTTTGAGAATCTTCTCTTGAGACAGCCCTCTTTGGTTCCACAACTCTTCCATCCACCTCGTGTGGCCTTGCCTTCATGGCTGCATCCACCTCCTCCACAGTGGCATACATGACAACCCCGAAGCCTCTGGAGCGCCTGGTGTTTGGATCCCTCACTACCACACAATCTGTGAGCGTTCCCCACTGCTCACAACGGCTCCTCAGGTCTCATCGGTTGTTTCAAAGCTCAAACCTCTGATGAAGAGCTTCCGCAGCTCTTCGGGCTCTTTGGGTGACTCTGACTTAGACATGACGGCAGTGGAGCGAGGGCAGACATCAACGATGCTTACTCGGCGGTGTCCACGGGCAGAAAGGAGTAATCTACCGAACATATCTCCAAAGGCCTAGTTTTAATGTTAATTTCTTTTATCCTTCTTTATTTTATACATTAATTCTACAACTCTTTAATGAATACCTGCTGTGTGCTAGATACTATTCTAGGCCCTGAAAGATAAAATAACGAGCAAAACTAACATGATCCCTGCCTTTTGGAGGTTATAGATTAGCGGGAAAACAGTATTAATCAAATACAGTAAGATAGAAGTCAATGACATCTATGTCAAGTGCTAAGAAGAGGTGCCCAGTTTTATCAGAGTGTATCATTGGGGTGCTGACCTAGTTGGGGGGTTCAAAACAGGCTTCCCTGAGGAAAAAAAAGAATGAATAGCAAAGGGGAGGGAGGCATTCTGAAAAGACCTTATCCACGTATTACACAGAGACTAATTTGGGGAAGAAAAAAAACCCACCTAAAATATACATTTAGCTACTAATTGGGAATGTGCATAGAGTTAAATGTAGAAATTATATCCTCTAAATATGCCTCTGAAGATATAAAGCTATGTTAGGGCCAAAATTGGCACCAAGAGCTAGCTCAGCACTTTTAATGGATGTGCTGGGGTATAAATATCTTTACAGTGTTACCTGGGATCCCGTAAATAGCTTTGTGAGAAAGGTCAATACGTTTTGCCTTTCCAAAGTGTTTCAGAAATGTTCCATAGGAATAATTCTTACTTCCTTAGGAGCACCTGTCTTGCTCATTGTTTGCTCAACAGCTGCAAAACAACTTGCTCTCTTATTGCAGTTTTTCTTTCCCTTTTAATGCGAGAAATCAGAGAGTTAAGTGTTAATCATGCTCCAGGTTTATCAGCATCGTCATCATCAGAGCACAAAATGTCTCTTGTTTCATGTTTATATTTCCCCCATCTTCCTTTGTTCTTCCTATTCCACTGCCCACACCACATATCTCTTTAAATATACATGTATTAGATTCAATGCATCCAAAATGAACTTGCTCTGCACCCCAAACTGCTGTTCTTCACTTCTAGTCTCACAGGTCAGAACTCTGCTAATGGGTGTCAATGACCCCACCTCCCAGATATCTCTGGACTCCACCCTTCCATCCATCCATGCTGCCACTCCTAGATTCAGGTCCTTGCTATTTATTTCCTGCACTACTGAAACTGATCTCCCTGATTGTCTTCCTAACTCTAGTCTTATTTGCTAAATGCAACCAAAATGACTTTTCTAAAATGCATATCTGATCATACCACTCCTCTGCTTAAAAACCTTCCATGGCTCACAGTTTTCTGATGGAAGTCCTTAAAATGGTGTCAAGGCTCCTCACCTTTGACCCCTGTCTGCAGTTCTGGCATCACTGTACCCTCTTCGTAAGCATCCACTTTGCCTGCATCTTGAGCTACTTGGCAGCCCCCTACATGTACCTCTTGTTTCTTGCCTCTGTGCCTTAGCACATGGTGTTCAAAAGTCAGAGATGATTCGAAAAAGGTATTCCAAATAGAGAATCCAGCAAAAGAGCAAAGGCACTTGGACAGTCAGGGTAAACAATGTTTAGGAAAGCATTTATACGAGTAAAAGAAATAAAGAATCAAGGAATTGTGCACTTAAAACTACTGTAAGAAACAGCCAGTAGACCAGTTAGGGTAGGACATAGTTTCTACGTGACAGGATTAGAAGAATAAGGGAACTGGGGAGGATAAAGGAAAATTATTGAAGGGTTTTGGAAAAGAGAGTGATATGAGCAGAGTTGTTGGCTGGTTGTGTCATATAGATTGAGCTGCACAGAGAAAGGATTGGAAACAAGTTAATAGGTTAGGAGCCAGTTGGGATAGTTTAGGGCCACTGATTAGAGGATAGACAGGGGCTCATCCTTAAAGATGGTAATGAAGTGTGTTTTCATATTCCACTGAATAAACTAATTATTTGAATTTTTCCCTTTTAAAGTGCATCAGTTTGAAAGCCTCCTCCGGTTTATCCAGTATACACGTGTGGAAGTTATAAGTTGGATGGGAATTTATCACTTAATTTAAAATTGGTACATATTTAATCATATATTGTTTAATCTATACACATAATGTGCCCATTGTTTACAGTCATGAAGCATTAGGAATGTTGACATTGACATTTAAGAATCTAATGAAGAGGGTGAAATTCTAATAAATCTCCAATTTAGTTTAAAACAATTTGTGACAAATCTGTAATTTGGCAACCACCTAATGAAAATTCTTATATAGCAAAGCAAGATCTTGTAAAAAAAAAAAAAAAAAGATAGCAATGATCATATTCCTCTTATGATTTCCTTGGTTGGGAATGGAACCTGTTTCCAGCCAAAGTGTGTTACTTGCCCATTGCATACTGAGAATTTATCTTTCATCTTGTTATTTACAATCAAAACTCAAAAATATAAAAGTAATCCAGCTGAATTTTATAAAGGCAAGGACTTCAAATAGTGAAAGCATTTTAGAATCCATTGTTAATATTGAAACACATAGTCAAATTTCAATGCAATTTTAATATATGCTCCCAACCGAAATGTTAGCAGGACTCCTAGAGATGAATGAGAAACTGACTTTTGATTCAGTTCCCGTGAACTGAGTTCAGAAATGCCCTTGGATCAGCCCCTATTAGACTAGGTTGAGAGTACTTTATGTCCTGTGCTCTGTGGTCTTATGCAGTATGTTGATAAACTTGAGAGAGGTGGGGTCACTGTGGGCCAGGTTCACACTCAGTGAGTCTACCTGTGGTAGACTATGCTGCCAGCCTTGATCTTCCTGGAGGAAATAGTTATCTTCCAGAAGGTGTGCTATGACTCTCAGTCAAATATCGGCAAACCTGAGCTCCCAGGTGGGGACCCTACCCTATGCTAGGGGGTGTTGGTGATTACTGTGTATCTTGACTGTCCTGGCTTCCTTCAATATCCTTTGCTATAGAAACCCAGTTTGACTTATCCATGTCGTAGCTGGGTCAAGCCTTTCTGTCAATCTTAGACTACTTATCAACATAGCCAGTATAGCGGTTGAGCATTATAATGTCATTTAAAAACATTTGGGTTGAATCATGCTGTCTCCTAAAGAATTAGCTTAAAATAAATTTAGTGGTCATTTGTTAAATGGTAAGAAGTAAGGGTTTGTCTTCATATTTTGAAATTTTAAGTGCATTAAAATCAATATATTTATCTAAAATAAAAATATGCAAAGCAAAAGTGGTTATTTAAAGTTCTTATGGGGATAGACAGAAATTATTTAGAATGTAAAGTGTTTATAATTCAAAAAGTTGGGAAATGCTGGCCCAAGAGAAAAGGAATCCTATCCTGAACTAGACTGTTCTTGATGGGAATTGAAAGGAGAACATGAGAGAAAGAGATCTTTCCATCACTTCCAAATGTCACAAGTACCTATGGAACATCCAAGGGATGATTCCACACAGGTAATTAGTGAGACTCCAAAATTCTTCCATATATGTTTTTGTACAGAAGCAGTGCTAATTGCAAAATTCTCATTGTGTACTCAGCCCGATGCAGACAAAGCAAAACGCTGCTCTTACATATCCGATGTGTCTGCTGTCCTAAATATGATTTCAGTTCCAGGGTTTTGACAGGAGGAACCAGCATTGATATAATATTGTCGATGTGCATTATAATAAATTATTTGCACCAAGGCTAAATGTATATCCAACCTTCATGCTTTTATCCACTTTTAATACTTTATAAGAGTTTATGAAAAATTTGAAACTATCATTTTAAAATAAGAAAAAAGTGAAGATACCAGTTAACAAAAGAATATCTTGCAAAGTTAAACTTTACATTTTTTAGGGTTGCATAAATTGGCCTTTCAGAGTAGAAAGATCAGAAATTGGTAGCTCCACCTTTGTGAGACCTGAGAGTCTAATCAATAAATGTAAAAATTTCACACTTTTGCTTCACTTAGAACTAGAGATTCTATTTAAAATGCTCTTAGAAAAATTTTCTTTCTTTCTTTTTTTTTTCCTGGAAATAAGACCTAGGTTGTAGAAAACACTCCAGCTAATGTTCAGTCCCTGAAAGCAAAAACCTCTCATTAAGGACAGTGATATGAGATATATCATGTCTCCTGATGAACAAAAAGCAGATTTTTACATTTAAGATGGGAGAATGGGCAATGGGTACTCGTAATAGTGGAAAGAGGACAGCAGCTAATGACTAAGTATTTTAATGACAAAATGTACCTGTTAGAGCTGGACTGAGAGCTGGACTCAGAAGTGACAAACCCTATAAAAGCCATTAGCCCCTCAAAATTAACATCCCTTCTAAATCTTCAGAAGGGACTAGAAGAGTAAAAAGCCTGATTCCATCTTTCTAAATAGGATATTTCCCCTTAGAGGGGACTGCAAAATTCAGAATCAATCTGGGAACCAACCATGGCTTGTAGTTTCAGGGTGGGGGAGAGTAGAATGTGGAATGTTTGCAGTCCCTCCTGAAATTAAGTGGGATGAAACCCAGCCTTATCCTGTTGTGTCCGCACAAATGCTTCACGAAACTTTGCCACTTTATCTAATGTTCCACCTTGGCTGGAGAAATGCTACATTATCTCAGTCATTCATTCATGTTTCCTATGTCTCTGTTTTCACTTAAAAAGGATGTCTTACCCATTGGTAATTTTCCTATTTGGTTTCACAATCCTTTGCCACTTTAGAGTCATTCAGAAATCTTTATACATCAGATTGCTATAGCACTAATTGGACTTTTGATCAGTATAGCAGATTGATCTTACCTGATTCTGATTGCCCACACTAAAAACAGAAATACTGGGTATAATATTTTAGAACATGTATTTAAGCCATAAATGACATAGAGAGGTTTAAAAGCAAGATAGGGAGATTTCTAGGCGCCAGAAATGAGATAGGACTCTCTAGTTTTGAAAGGAGTTGAATCTGCATGGTCCATGTATCAGGTGCGGGGATAGAATCTTTAAAGGAGACTGGAAGTCACTGCTCACCAGCTTGGCATTATGACTGAAAGTGAGCTGTCCACTCTAGGCCAACAGAGTGAAAAAAAGACACTGAAACACCAGGACTTCCATGTGTGGATGTGAGGGCACATCTATGAATGTTTTATCGTGGCCCTTCTCTGGGAACTCCAGAGAGATTTGATCTTACAATCCCAATATCAGCTCCATAACAGCTTCCAGTAAATTTCATTTTCCCTCTATTCCCTGAGATGTGCCATTTCACGTGTACCTTTCTGACTGTCTTCAAACTTTTTTAAAAACAATGCAGCTCTAACCCTATCAAAACCTTTTCTTGGACAATCTGCAACCATTATAACTTCAAATGTTGTTTCTGCCCTGTTTTCTTCCCCTTCTGGGCCTTCAGTTATATATATGACGGATTTTTTTTAGTTAAAAAAGGCTATATATCACTAATACCCTTTCCGGTATTTTTCATTGTCTTTGCTCTTTTTGTTTCTGCTTATGTATTTTCAACTGACCTATTTTCTTTATTTTTTTTTTGAAGAAACAACAATTATTTTTATTGAAAAATGTGAAAGTGAAACATTTATTGCATTATATTTTAAAACATCTTTATTGGTGTATAATTGCTTTACAATGTTGTGTTAGTTTCTGCTGTGTAACATAGTGAATCAGCTATATGTATACCTTTATCCCCATATCCCCTCCGTCTTGAGTCTCCCTCCCATCCTCCCTGTCCCACCTCTTTAGGTGGTCACAAAGCACCAAGCTGATCTCCCTGTGCTATGCAGCTGCTTCCCACTAGCTATCTATTTTACATTTGGTAGTGTATATATGTCCATGCTACTCTCTCACTTTGTCCCAGCTTACACTTCCCCCTCCCTGTGTCCTCAAGTCCATTCTCTATGTCTGCATCTTTATTCCTGTCCTGCCCCTAGGTTCATCAGAACCATTTTTTTTTAGATTCCATATATATGTGTCAGCATACGGTATTTGTTTTTCTCTTTCTGACGTACTTCACTCTGTATGACAGACTCCAGGTCCATCCACCTCACTACAAATAGTTCAGTTTCATTTCTTTTTATGGCTGAGTAATATTCCATTGTATATATGTTCCACATTGTCTTTATCCATTCATCGGTAGATGGACATTTAGGTTGATTCCATGTCGTGGCTATTGTAAATAGAGCTGCAATGAACATTGTGGTACATGACTCTTCTTGAAATATGGTTTTCTCAGGGTATATGCCCAGTAGAGGGATTGCTGGGTCATATGGTAGTTCTATTTTTAGTTTCTTATGTGTCGAACCTCCATACTGTCCTCCAGTATCAATTCCCATCAACAGTGCAGGAGAGTTCCCTTTTCTCCACACCCTCTCCAGCATTTATTGTTTGTAGATTTTTTGATGGCCATTCTGACCGGTGATAACTCATTGTAGTTTTGATTTGCATTTCTCTAATGATTAGTGATATTGAGCATTCTTTCATGTGTTTTTTGGCAATCTGTATATCTTCCTTTTTTTTTTTTTTTATTTGAAGTGGACCTCTCACTGTTGTGGCCTCTCCCATTGTGGAGCACAGGCTCCGGACGCGCAGGCTCAGCGGCCATGGCTCATGGGCCCAGCCGCTCCGCGGCATGTGGGATCTTCCCGGACCGGGGCACGAACCCGTGTCCGCTGCATCGGCAGGCAGACTCTCAACCACTGCGCCACCAGGGAAGCCCTGTATGTCTTCTTTGGAGAAATGTCTATTTAGATCTTCTGCCCATTTTTGGATTGGATTGTTTGGGTTTTTTTGATATTGAGCTGCATGAGCTGCTTGTAAATTTCGGAGATTAATCATTTGTCAGTTGCTTCATTTGCAAATAGTTTCTCCATTCTGAGGGTTGTCTTTCCATCTTTTTTATGGTTTCCTTTGCTGTGCAAAAGGTTTTAAGTTTCATTAGGTCCCATTTGTTTATTTTTGTTTTTATTTCCATTTCTCTAGGAGGTGGGTCAAAAAGGATCTTGCTCTGATTTATGTCATAGAGTGTTCTGCCTATGTTTTCCTCTAAGAGTTTGATACTCTCTGGCCGTACATTTAGGTCCTTAATCCATTTTGAGTTTATTTTTGTGTATGGTGGTAGGGAGTATTCTAATTTCATTCTCTGACATCTAGCTGTCCAGTTTTCCCAGCACCACTTATTGAGGAGGCTGTCTTTTCTCCATTGTATATTCTTGCCTCTTTTATCAAAGATAAGGTGACTATATGTGCATGGGTTTATCTCTGGGCTTTCTTGCATTGATCTATATTTCTGTTTTTGTGCCCATACCATACTGTCTTGATTACTGTAGCTTTGTAGTGTAGTCTGAAGTCAGGGAGCCTGATTCCTCCAGCTCCATTTTTCTTTCTCAAGATTCCTTTGGCTATTCGGGGTCTTTTGTGTTTCCATACAATGTGTGAAACTTTTTGTTCTTGTTCTGTGAAAAATGCAACTGGTAGTTTGATAGGGATTGCACTGAATCTGTAGATTTCTTTGTCGTCCAAGAACATGATATATCGCACCATCTGTTTGTAACATCCTTAATGTCTTTCATCAGTGTCTTATAGTTTTCTGCATACGGGTCTTTTGTCTCCTTAGGTAGGTTTACTCCTAGGTATTTTATTCTTTATGTTGCAGTGGTAAATGGGAGTGTTTCCTTAATTTCTCTTTCTGATTTTTCATCATTAGTGTATAGGAATTCAAGAGATTTCTATGCTTTAATTTTGTATCCTGCTACTTTACCAAATTCATTGATTAGCTCTAGTAGTTTTCTGGTAGCATCTTTAGGATTCTCTATGTACATTATCATGTCATCTGCAAACAGACAGCTTTACTTCTTTTCCAACTTGGATTCCTTTTATTTCTTTTTCTTCTCTGATTGCTGTGGCTAAAACTTCCCAAACTATGTTGAATAATATTGGTGAGAGTGGGCAACCTTGTCTTGTTCCTGATTTAATGGAAATGCTTTCAGTTTTTCACCATTGAGGATGATGTTGGCTGTGGGTTTGTCATATATGGCCTTTATTATGTTGAGGTAAGTTCCCTCTATGCCTACTTTCTGAAGGGTTTTTATCATAAATTGGTGTTGAATTTTGTCCAAAGCTTTTTCTGCATCTATTGAGATGATCATATGGTTTTTATTCTTCAACTTGTTAATATTCTGTATCACATTGATTGATTTACATATATTGAAGAATCCTTACATTCCTGGGATAAACCCCACTTGATCATGGTGTATGATACTTTTAATATGCTGTTGGATTCTGTTTGCTAGTATTTTGTTGAGGATTTTTGCATCTATGTTCACCAGTGATATTGGCCTGTAGCTTTCTTTTTTGCGACATCTTTGTCTGGTTTTGGTATCGGGGTGATGATGGTCTCATAGAATGAGTTTGGGAGTGTTCCTCCCTCTGCTATATTTTGGAAGAGTTTGAGAAGGATAGGTGTTAGCTGTTCTCTAAATGATTGTAAGAATTAGCCTGTGAAGCCATCTGGTCCTGGGCTTTTGTTTGTTGGAAGATTTTTAATCACAGTCTTAATTTCAGTGCTTGTGAATCATCTGTTTATATTTTCTGTTTCTTCCTGGTTCAGTCTGGGGAGGTTGTGCCCTTCTAAGAATTTGTCCATTTCTTCCAGGTTGTCCATTTTCTTGGCATATAGTTGCTGGTCGTAATCTCTCATGATCCTTTGTATTTCTGTAGTGTTAGGTGTTAATCCTCCTTTTCCATTTCTAATTCTGTTGATTTGAGTCTTCTCCGTTTTTTTCTTGATGAGTCTGGCTAATGGTTTATCAATTTTGTTTATTTTATCAAAGAACCAGCTTTTAGTTGTATTGATCTTTGCTATTGTTTTTTCATTTCTTTTTCAGTTATTTCTGATCTGATCTTGATGATTTCTTTCCTTCTGCGAAATTTGGGTGTTTTTTTTGTTCTTCTTTCTCTAATTGCTTTAGGCATAAAGTTAGGTTATTTATTTGAGGTGTTTTTTGTTTCTTCAGGTAGGATTGTATTGCTATAAACTTCACTCTTAGAACTGCTTTTGCTGCATCCCTAGGTTTTGGGTCATCGTGTTTTCATTGTCATTTGTTTCTAGGTATTTTTTGATTTCCTCTTTGATTTCTTCAGTGATCTCTTGGTTATTAGGTAGTGTATTGTTTAACCTCCATGTGCTTGTATTTTTTACATTTTTTTTCCTGTAATTGATATCTAGTCTCATAGCGTTGTGGTTGGAGAAGATACTTGATACAATTTCAATTTTCTTAAATTTACCAAGATTTGATTTGTGACCCAAGATATGATCTATCCTGGAGAATGTTCCATGAGCACTTGAGAAGTAAGTGTATTTTGTTGTTTTTGGATGGAATGTTGTTTAAATATCAATTAAGTCCATCTTGTTTAATATATCATTTAAAGCTTGTGTTTCCTTATTTATTTTCCCTTTGGTTGATCCTTCCATTGGTGAAAGTGGGGTGTTAAAGTCCCCTACTATGATTGTGTTACTGTCAATTTCCCCTTTTATGGCTCTCAGCATTTGCCTTATGTATTGAGGTGCTCCTATGTTGGGTGCATAAATATTTACAATTGTTATATCTTTTTCTTGGATTGATCCCTTGATCATTATGTAGTGTCCTTCTGTGTCTCTTGTAATAGTCTTTATTTTAAAGTCCAGTTTGTCTGATATGAGAATTGCTACGCAAGCTTCCTTTTGATTTCCATTTGCATGGAATATCTTTTTCCATCCCCTCACTTTCAGTCTGTATGTATTCCTAGGTCTGAAGTGGGTCTCTTGTAAACCGCATATATATGGGTCTTGTGTTTTATATCCATTCAGCAGTCTTTGTCTTTTGGTTGGAGCATTTAGTCCATTTACATTTAGGGTAATTATTGATATGTATGGTCCTATGACCATTTTCTTAATTGTTTTGGGGTTGTTTTTGTAGGTTTTTTTCCTTTTCTTGTGTTTCCTGCCTAGAGAAGTCCCTTTAGCATTTGTTGTAAAGCTGGTTTGGTGGTGTTGAATTCTCTTAGCTTTTGCTTGTCTGTAAAGTATTAATTTCTCTGTCAAATATGAATGAGATCCTTGCTGGGTTGAATAATATTGGTTCTAGGTTTTTCCTTTTCATCACTTTAAATATGTCCTGCCACTCCATTCTGGTTTGTGGAGTTTCTGCTGAAAGATCAGCTGTTAACCTTATGGGGATTCCCTTGTATGTTATTTGTTGTTTTCCCTTTCTGCTTTTAATATTTTTTCTTTGTGTTTAATTCTTAATAGTTTTATTAATATGTGTCTTGGCGTGTTTCTCCTTGGATTTATCCTGTATGGGACTCTCTGTGCTTCCTGGACTTGATTAACTATTTCCTTTCCCATATTAGGGAAGGTTTCAAGTATAATCTCTTCAAATATTTTCTCAGTCCATTTCTTTTTCTCTTCCTCTTCTGGGACCCCTATAATTCTAATGTTGGTGCATTTAATGTTGTCCCAGAGGTTTCTTAGACTTTTCTCAATTCTTTTCATTCTTTTTTCTTTATTCTGCTCTGCAGTAGTTATTTCCACTATTTTATCTTCCAGGTCACTTATCCATTTTTCTGCCTCATTTATTCTGCTTTGATCCCTTCTAGAGAATTTAAAATTCATTTATTGTGTTGTTCATCATTGTTTGTTTGCTCTTTAGTTCTACTAGGTCCTTGTTAAATGTTTCTTGTATTTTCTCCGTTCTATTTTAAAGATTTTGGATCATCTTTACTATCATTACTCTGAATTCTTTTTCAGGTAGACTGCCTATTTCCTCTTCATTTGTTTGGTTTGGTGGGTTTCTACCTTGCTCCTTCATCTGCTGTGTGTTTCTCTGTCTTCTCAGTTTGCTTAACTTACTGTGTTTGTGGTATCCTTTTTGCAGGCTGAATGTTCGTAGTTTCCGTTTTTTTTTTTTTGGTGCCTGCCCCCAGTGGCTAGGGTTGGTTCAGTGAGTTGTGTAAGCTTCCTGGTAGTGCCTGTGTTCTGGTGGATGAGGCTGATTATCGTCTTTCTGGTGGGCAGGACCGCATCTGGTGGTGTGCTTTGAGGTGTCTGTGACCTTATTATGATTTGGGGCAGCCTCTCTGCTAATGGGTGGTGCTGTGTTCCTGTGTTGCTAGTTGTTTGGCATAGGGTGTCCAGCACTGTACCTTGCTCATCCTTGTGTGAATCTGATGTTAGCACTGAGACGCAGATTTCTGGGAGAGCTTTCTCCGTTTGATATTACATGGAGCCGCGAGGTCTCTGGTGGACCAATGTCGTGAACTCAGCTCTCCCATCTCAGAGGCACAGTTCTGACACCCGGCTGGAGCACCAAGACACTGTCGGCCACACAGCTCAGAGGAAAAGGGAGAAAAAATGAATGAAGGAAAGAAAAAGTAAAATAAAATAAAATAAAGTTATTAAAATAAAAAATAATTATTAAAAATAAATTAAAAAGTAATAAAAAAAAGAATGGGAAGAAAGAAGAGAGCCACCATACCAAAAAACAAATCCACCAATGATAACAAGCAGTAAAAACTATACTAAAAAAAACAAAAAAATGGACAGACAGAACGCTAGGACAATGGTAAAAGCAAGGCTACACAGACAAAATCACACAAAGAAGTATACACACACACTCACAGAAAAGAGAAAAAGGAAAAAATATATATATATCATTGCTTCTAAAGTCCACCATGTCAATTTTGGGAGGATTTATTGTCTATTCAGGTATTCCACAGATGTAGGGTACATCAAGTTGATTGTGGAGATTTAATCCTCTGTTCCTGAGGCTGCTGGGAGGGATTTCCCTTTCTCTTCTTAGTTCACACAGCTCCTGGGGATCAGCTTTGGATTTGGCCCCGCCTCTGCCTGTAGGTCACCCTCTGGCGTCTGTTCCCTGCCCAGACAGGACGGGGTTAAAGTAGCAGCTGATTCAGGGGCTCTGGCTCACTCAGGCCGGGGCGGGGTGGGGGGGGGGGATAGAATGCAGGGCTAGCCTGCAGCGGCAGAGGCAAGTGTGATGTTGCACCAGCCTGAGGTGCACCGTGTGTTCTCTCGGGGAAGTTGTCCCTGGATCACAGGACCCTGGAAATGGTGGGCTGCACAGGCTCCTGGGAGGGGAGGTGTGGATAGTGACCTGTGTTTGCTCACAGGCTTCTTGGTGGCTGCAGCAGCAGCCTGAGGGTCCCATGCCCGTCTCTGGGGTCCGCGCTGATAGCCATAGCTTGTGCCCGTCTCTAGAGCTTGTTTAGGCGGTGCTGTGAATCCCCTCTCCTCGTGCACACTGAAACAATGGTCTCTTGCCTCTTAGGCAGGTCTGGACTCCCTCCTGGCTAGCTGTGGCGCACTAGCCCCCTTCAGACTGTGTTCACGCAGCCAACCCCAGTCCTCTCCCTGGGATCTGACTGAAGCCCGAGCCTCAGCTCCCATCCCCTGCCCGCCCTGGTGGGTGAGCAGAGAAGCCTCTCGGGCTGGTGAGTGCTGGTCGGCACCGATCCTCTGTGCGGGAATCTCTCCGCTTTGCTCTCTGCACCCCTGTTGCTGCACTCTCCTCCATGGCCCCGAAACTCCCCACCTCCGCCACCCGCAGTCTCTGCCCGCGAAGGGGCTTCTAGTGTGTGGAAACCTTTCCTCCTTCACAGCTCCCTCCCACTGGTGCAGGTCCCATCCATATTCTTTTGTCTCTGTTTTTTCTTTTTTCTTTTGCCCTACCCAAGTACATGGGGGGTTTCTTGCCTTTTGGGAGGTCTGAGGTCTCCTGCCAGCATTCAGTAGGTGTTCTGTAGGAGTTGTTCCACATGTAGATGTATTTTTGATGTGTTTGTGGGGAGAAAGGTGATCTCCACGTCTTACTCCTCCTCCATCTTGAAGGTCTCTCTGATTTGCCATTTAGATGCATGTTTTTATTTTAACCCCTGGCACCATCCTAGGTGCTTTGTCTTATTCACTTTGGTTGTTTGAAATGACTCCTAATTCATTGGTACAATAGAACCTGAGCATTTTCAATATGCTGGACGTATATCTAGGTACTGGTGATATGGTGGGGACATAGCAGTGAACCAAACAGACAATAGTCCGCATACTCACAAAACTTATACTAATTAAAGATCGTTCTTAACAACTTGTGGTCACTGACCTTCAAGTGCGCTTCTGGATCTCGCCATTAGGTTAAATTCTCAGTCTGGTCCAGCATCTCTTGTCTTGGTTGTGCATTGCATATGTATGGTCTTCTGCTATCTGTGTTCTTAATGAGAAAGTCTTCCATGTATTCTAAGTCAGCATGGAGGTAACATCCAGAGCCCTCACAGGGTCAACAAACTACAGCCTAAGTAGCCACTTGTTTTTAAAAATAAAGTTTGTAGGCCCACGGCCATGCCCATTTGTTTAGATCTTACCTGTGATTGCTTTCAGGCTATACCAGCAGAGTTGAGTAGTTGCAACAGAGACCATAAGACCCACAAGCCTAAAATATTTACTATCTGTCCCTTTAAGAGAGTTTGTCAATCGCAATCTATTCTAGATCATTGACTGCAGGCTTTGAGTTCTGAGTTCTCACTCTGTGAGCCTGTATCTCCCTATTGGTTGTTCTACTGTTAGAAGAGAACACTATTCCCCCCTCCTGATGTTTCATGAGCATGGAAAAACACCTAGATTTAATACCCCTGATTTCCCTATCTCCTCTCCGCTCCTTCCCAGGGACAGTGAATGACCTCCCTGACTGGCAGGTGTGGAGGAAGCACCTGGACATGAGTGGCTTAGCCCCTTCTCTTTGCTTGTTTCGGATCTGCCTGCCTGTGGAGAGGTCATTCTTGACTGGCTGTTCACCCTGTAGGAAGCTTAGTGGAGAAGACACTGTTGCTGCAGCAAAGTCGGGAGCAAGTTCAGTCAAACTGGTGCATATGCATTCTCCAAGGGGCATTATGACTATGAATGGAGATACGTTAATCTTATCTGGCTGATCCCTTCATCTATCTTTCAACTGGTTCCAAGCTCAGGTGGGGAAAAATCAAGCCTTAATAAAACCTCAAATTTTGATGCATCAGCTAGTAGCTTTGAGAACTAACACAGCAGCTTATGGAGGCTTTGTCAGGAAAGTGGCTGTTTCTTAAAGGTGTGGAGTTTAGTAAACTCTTGTTACAGAGCCCCTAACAAATGCTGTCAATCGGACATTTTGGTAAGCGTGCAAACCTGAAGTAACGTTTCAAGTAAAGGGCAAAAAGAATCTTTCTGTAAATAGGCTTTTTGAGTATTAGGATACAGAATAAATTTTACTGCTTTTACTCAGTTTTTCGGCCAGATTTACAGGCCAGGATATTAAACTGAAAAGCATACTTTGCAGGTTGTGCTCAATCAGCTTCCAGGCTTGCAGTTGCCACCTTCCTTGGAGGACTGCCCTGGGGCTGCTCGGGCTGCCTTACCTGGAGGGGGAACTGGCAATGCCTGTGAGTTACAGAAGTCCACTGCCCAGTCCTCTTTTGCCAGACACCAAGGTGCAATTTATATTTGCAAACTGACTGAGGGTTCAGACTGAGGCTGGAACTCTATCTGAAACTTTATCATATCTTTTCTTGGCCTTTTCCCCCTTCACTGTCCTACTTTCCTTAACGTTTCTGTCCTGGGAGCACTTGATTCATAAATCACTTGTGTTCAAACTCTTGACTCAGGATTTTTCTGGGATAACCTAATCTAAGACAATATTTAAAAAAAAAAATGAGAACAAAAACACATACACAAAAGACCAAATGCCTGGACATGAAAGAAAAGGGAAGGTAAGAGAAAGGAGGCTCTTGGATCCAAAGAACAGTACTAGCCCCACATGTAGTAGAGACAGAAAGGGATTATCTGAGCAGGAGGTGAAACTAAATCTACCTAAAAGAAGTTGCTGAATGAAGAAGACAAAACACTGGAGCTATATCCCACTACTGTGGAAAATATATAGTAAAAAAGAAATGCTATGCACAACTCAGAACATTCAGTCCTGAGGGAGGGTGTTGTCTTGATCACATTGCAGAACTGTGGGTCCTCACAAGGCCCCTAGAAGCACTAGGTTCAGAAACATCAATAGAGGTTTTGGTTCAGGAGTCTTCTAAGGGTGATTTTCCATTTGAAGTAAATGTGGGAATGAAAGTGAAACCTGCCCTAGGAGGTGTGTTTTGTAGGCCTGAGCATCTCCATCATAAGAAGCCATGGAAGCAGCCTGAGTGGTGCAAAACTGAAAATACCTTTTCAAAAGACATGGTGAAGTCCATCGTGAATACAGTACTCAGGAACACCAGACTCAAAGGGGAACTGTGTTTTAAGAGGTTTTAAAAATGGCAGATGGAGAGATGATCACAAATATGCCTGGGAGAGTGGTGCTGCTAATATTGTAAATTTGCATAGTTGGCAAAAAAAAGCAGCGATGTCTTAATGAAGTGATCTGACAGAGGAGATTGCAGGCATAGGTGCATGTTCCTCCCAAATAAAGAAATCATGGCATCATCATAACCTCCTGCTGGCACTTTCTTCTAAGTGAGTTTGCCCTCTGCTCATGGATTCTAGAAAAGTTTGGCATCCTGGTGAGACTGAAAGGAGAAATGTTCTTCATTTACCTTCCTGCCCTCAGGTCCAATGAGTGTCAGCAGTGGGTTTTGAAACATCAAAGGTCGGGTTCTGGGAACATAATGCTGCCTGGGTTAACTACTCTCAGAGGGTAGAGATTGCTGTCTTTTCTAAATTCAGTGGGTATTGTGTGTGGAGCATATAATCTTCTATGTCTGTCAACTTTTTGGATATTTTTAAAAGTGGGACACACAGGACACTGATTTTAATTCTGAGGTCCTAAGGAACTACACACATTCTCATGGAAGATAATAACCCAGGCAGTAGCTGCTGAAGAAACCCAAATATTCTCAGGCTCAGAATAAGACATCTCTCTCTGCGACTGAGAAGGAGAAAAGCTTTTGAAATAATGATAATAATGATTACAGGGCTTTAACTTTAGAATTTTGGATTGTAGTTTCTTTGAACTTTTACTGGCAAGGACAAGAAAATTTTATTTTGTACTATAATGACTTCGGACATTAAACTCACAGACGTAAGGCAATTTGATTTTGGATTGAATTACTTTAGACTTTAAATCCTGTGGACTCATAAGGGAATTTAATTTGGGGACATTAATGTCTCTTTAGGAAATTACAATGGAAGGTAATTTGTATTCAAATTTATGGCTCCTATATGTGTTGGCATTTTTTAAAATGGCATATCTTGATGTTGTTATTCAGTTTCTTTGCAAAACCTTTAATAACCTATGTTGGATGTGGCCAGACATAACTCAGAATAAGAAATTTAGACATGGCCTTAGCGTTAATTTAATTGGTGACTATTTTCAGAACCTTTCAGGGACAAATTCAGTGCTATTTGCCAGCATTATCTGGAGAATCCACAAGACAACCATAGCTTGTATTAGGGAAGAGGGCTCATGAAGGTGGACCAGAACTGCCAAGACAGATTTCTGCTCTCCTGTCAGAAAGGAATAATACTCTCCTGGTTGACCATAGCTTGATAGTTAAACCAGTGGGTTAATAGAACAAACAGCTGTGGATTATTAAGGGGAAAAACTGCTCAACTTCATAGGTCTCATGTGGAGGGACTTCTCTAGGGTAACTCTCCTGACATTTTGCCCCATGGAACAGGAGGGAGGTTCCTGATAAGTGACTGACAATCATGGGTGTAACATTCTTGATTGGACATACCTGATCTGTTACTGTGGATCCTGTTTTCTCTTCTGTTTCTTCCCCAGTCTAGGCCTTTGTGGTCTGTGCACCTAAACTTTCCGCTCTAGTGGCTTTCTCAAGTTTTCGACTTGCAGAGAGTGTTGGCGAGGCATTTTTGACCGCATTCTCCAAATATTTGTGTCTGTGATAAAAGTGATATTTTGATTTGCATTTGTTTACCTCTTAATGGGTTTAGAACTTGTGCAAGAAAGAGAGAGGTGTTATATATTGGACACATTGAGATGCCAACTTTCAACTTTGACTTTACTGAGGAGCCCTGGTCTTCTGGCTTGATTTTCTAACTTGATCTACTGCCTGCAACTTGATCATTTTTTTCTACAGTATATCATCTGCCAATTGTCCTTATAACCATCCTAGTATCAATAATGTAGACATGGCTGTACTCTTTTTATCTGAAATGCAATTTAGCAAAAATTACTTAGGAAATATTAACAGGAAGGTGGAACAATGTATTTAGCTCATGTAAATGGATGAAACAAATTTTGATAGGATGGATTTGCAACCATTCAGGTATTAGACATTGTGTAGATAAAACATTTACCTGTTTGTTTCACTTTTTATCCAAAAGTTTTGTGTCACATAGATGGAGTAAAATAACATTGGATTAAATTCCAGCAACCGTGTGGTTGTAAATTCTCGTATCTCTAATCTAAACCCATCCTAGGAATCTGCCCACATGCTGAGGTTATTGTTTTTTAGTTTGTCTTTGATCAACTTTTCTTACTTTAAAGGATGTCTGCATCCAAACTTTATAGATAACAAATTCCACATAAAATATATATGACTATAGTTCTTAATGCTCTTTTGTAGCTTCTTGTTTCCTTTCAACAAGGAAACAAAAAAGCAGGTCATTTTTTTTCACATTGAAGAAAAATCACACCATTAGATTTTCACATTCAAGAGAATTTAAAAAGTTGCTAAAAGGCACTTCTAATTCTCTCTCATTCACTACTCTTCGGGGGATACTGCAGTCTAAGATTGTATCTTCCCTCAAGCATATTTTTTAGGTATGACGTTTCAATATATTTTATAATTACCTGTTTCCATGGCCCCTAATTTATATTTTATTGCCTTTAAATGAAAGTATAGGAATAGTCTTATATTAATAAATAAATAAAAACTCATGAATTTATTTGATCCGGGTGAAAATAATGAAAAATAAATTTAAATAAAATCTAGTGACCAAATATAAGTGGATATATTTTGTCTTTTTTTCTATTGAAATTATGGACATCAGGTACCCAATTGCAGAAATATTTAATTTCTGAATTTTCGCCTTCAAATTTTTAAAAGTGTTTCTTTACATAGGGTGCAAGTAGTTTTTATTTTTTTTGCGGTACACGGGCCTCTCACTGTTGTGGCCTCTCCCGTTGCGGAGCACAGGCTCCGGACGCACAGGCTCAGTGGCCGTGGCTCACGGGCCTAGCCGCTCCATGACATGTGGGATCTTCCTGGAGTGGGGCACGAACCCGTGTCCCCTGCATTGGCAGGCAGACTCTCAACTACTGCACCGCCAGGGAAGCCCCTGCAAGTAGTTTTTAAAAGAATGTGTTTCATTACTCAGTTAACCACAGGCGTTTATCATTCTTGAAAGGGTGGCAGATATACATCTTTTGAGATATCTGTGCAGGATTTACTTTTAAAGATGGAAAAAATATTTCAAAGGCAAATATAATGCAAGAATTGATCAATCTAGTTCTCTACCCAAGGGAAATTAAAGCTTGACAAATCCTTTGTTAGCTAGTTACATTTTCAACTAAAAATAAGAAAATACAGATGAGAGAACTACGATTTCATGCAAGTCATGAACAAAGTTACCATTTATTTGGGAAACATACTGTCTTGTTCATGGCATGAATCTTATTACTGTACATTTGTCTTTGTAAACATAGTGTCAGTATATCTAAGAGCAAGAAATGATTTTGTGTCCACAGTCTCAGATGAACATCACCCTCTTGATTTTCTTCATTTTAATGGATTTTGAAATAATCAGTGGAAAGTGGATCACAGCTGTAACTGCTAAGATGCAACTTGGTCAAAGGGGCTGTTCAGCTTTCATCCTGTAATCAGAGCTGACAATCTAAGAAACATAAAGATCTCGTGTTTGCTGGATGGGTACTAATAAAAACCACCAACAGAGTTCAAACATCCATTTAATGCACGGGCCTATCTGGAGAACTATTCAAGACCAGTTTATCAAGTGATAGGTTAATAGTGAACATTATTACACACCCACACCCGTACACTAAGCATCTGTATTTTTTCTCCTTGAAACAGTGACAATATTGCATCACTCTTTTACATTATTTTTGGAAATATTTGAAAACTGAAACACATTGGAGTGGCTTACTGACCTCCCAATCTGAACAAATCAGTATGAGCATGCCCTCGGAGCTCTGCGTCAGTGTGCGGAGAGATGAGGACTTTTGATTTTAATCTACATGTTCATTTAAATATAACATAGTAACAAAGAAGAATATAAATAGTAGATAACATTTAGAGGGCTGTTGAGACTAGAGTGATCAACTTCTGAAAACAAGCAATACTTTTAAATATAAATTAAAAAAATAAATGCTTTGAGAAATTTAATTCAGTGTTGGGGTAATGATGGCAATTATAACAGAAGTGACTAGTTGATACTTTTGGGTCAAACAAATCTGAGTTCAAATCTAGGCTTATCTGACTACTAGCTGTGTGATACTTGAGTAAGCTGCTTAACTTTCTTCATCTATAAAATAAAAATAGATTAAGTTTTTTTTTTCCATCATGGGTCAAGAACTAAGACAATGCACGTAAACTTTTTAGCACTGTGCTTGGCACACAGCAAGAATTCAATATTAGCTAAAATGATATGAACAACAGTAATAAAAATATTAGTAATCATAAGGAACATAAAAGGGTTGGGAGGAGTGCTTTGTTTTACGGTGCAGCAAGATTTATAGGGGTATCAAGATACCAAGGTAAGATGGCTATTAGTGGTTCAGGGAATTGAAATCTGGTGGGGAATTTGGGGTTGGGTATCTTAGAACCTGGAATTTCACCCTTCATCACCATCCTGGGGATAGTGCATTTTGAGACAGAAAACAAGGTGGCTTGCTTCTGACAAATGGTGAAAGTGGCAAGGATGGGACATGTGGAAGAATTACAAGGACTTAAGTTGTTAACTGACAAGGGGAGAGTGTAGTTTTATTTTTGTTATTATCATTTGTTTTTTAGCTCTAAACTTCTCAGAGTGATTATTCAAAGAAAAATTGATAAAATTGGAAATAAGTTTCAGGCTAAAAAAAGGAATAAGAATAGATTTTATTTATTTATAAAAAATAAATAGGTTATGTGTTGGGGGTGCTTTTAATGTAATACATGATATTTTAAGAGAATTTGGAATATAGCCGTTAATTGCTTCAGCATTTCTACAGGCTTGTGGTGGAGCTCAGGAATACAGAATTTTACAAGCGCCGCCGCAATAATTGTAACTCATATGTCCTTGGACCCCACTCTGAGAAACACTGTCCTAGACTTTACTACTTAAACTGTGGTCCTTGGACCAGCAGCCTCAGCCTCCCATGGCAGCTTGTTAGAAATGCAGAATCTCAGGCTCCATCTTAGACCTACTGAGCCAGAACCTGCGTTTTAAAAATATCTCTAGTGGTTTGTACACACAGTAAAGGTTGGGAAGCTCTGCTCCAGATACTTCTCCGCTCCTCAGGGACATTCTGCTGACATAGGAGCTACGACCCCCAAGCTGCAGAGCATCTGATGGCACCTGTGCAGGGAGAGCAGGCAGTTCATTTCCTTTCCTAGACATGAAAGGTTTGAACAATGTTCCGAGCCCTTCCAGCTCTGGAATTCTTAGATTTTAAAAGTTGTTCTAATATCAATTTCACCTAATATTGGTTCCTTTATCTTTCTTCAACTTACTTATTTTCCCAAGCACTTTTCATTGCTCTAGTGTCCTTCAGCTTATACCTACCTTCTTTTCAGAATAAAGCCTTAACTGCTGATTTGATACCTTTCTTTGCACACTGTGAGGACTAATTCCTTCATATTAACGCCATCCCTCTTGCAGTTCAGACCTCATTTCTCCTTTTCTTTTCAAATGTTCTCTGCCTATTTTACTATTTTATTCCTGTTTTCAAAAACAAAAATGTTCATGAATATTTGAAAAAACACTAAAAAAAAAAATAATGACTAAACAAACATTTAACAAGTTTGTTTTCATAAATAAGATATAAGAAGAAGCCTAACAGAAATTGTATGCACTTACCAATGAATCATCACTAATGAGTCCAAATGTCCCCTTGTGCACAATGCCAAGGCTGGGCAAACACAGATAAGAAGACAGCCTCTGTCGGCAATCCAGTGGGGATTTCAGATGTATAAACTGTAAAATTCTTTTATTATATACAAGTAGAAATGCAAACCCTGAAAAATTAAAGTTCCAGGAAAATCTATCAAGCTATTTCACCAAAACAGTCTCTTCTCTTCTCTCTCTCTTTTTTTTTTTTGGTTTTATTTCCTCTCCTTTCCTCTTCTCTCTTTTTCTTTCTTTCCTTTCCTTTTCTCCTTTCCACTTCCTTTCTCTCTCTGCCTCTCTTTCCTTCTTTGTTTTTCATTTTTATCATACTCAGTTTTTCCTTTCTAAGCAAAAGCATAGCATAGGTACAACATAAAGCAACTAATGAATACTTCATCTTGGTTTTTAGGCGACTAATAATGATACTTTTATCATTCAGCATACATAAAATCTGAATTGGGTGAAATCAATCCTGAGGACATTCCCAAAGAATGAATTTTGTGTTTTGCATTTTTAAGTTCTGTGTATGATATTTCTGAGGATTAAGAGAAAGCTCTAAGGAGCAACCCACGTTTCTGAATTGTAGCTGGTTTATCGTACTCAAGATTAATATTGTCTCTGTACTCTTACTATTTTGGCAACCATTTAAAAAACTTTTCTCAAAAGTATTTAAATAAGTTAAAATATTTAACTTACAATGACACACATGTTATTTACCTTGTTGTTTTTACATAATCTCTTTGTTCAAAGAACACAATGTGATATCTGTAAGGGAGTTTAGAATAATTGGGAACATGGGGAACAACAACAAAGAAAGGAGAGGATAAGTTTCTTCAGGGAAAAGCAATACAGAAAATTAACAATAGTGGCTTCATAGAAACAGAGGTAGCTAAATCCTTGTTTTATGCAGACACTGGAAAGGCAAATAGAATTCCCAGCTCTTAGGAGGTGAGGTAGGGGACATGCTGGAACCTGGTAAACTGGGAAACTTACCATGTTTCATGATTCTAAAACACATTTCCCCTCCACATTTTATCATCTCTAAATTGGAACAGGTCTGACAACAGATGGTCTATTATTGTTTAACTGGCAATATTTTCCCCTCTTTTCTAGCAGGACATAAAATAATGGTGTGGTTTACAGACAATGGTTGCTGAGATTCAGCAAAGTACAGGTGTAGTGGTGATTTCAGTGGTACCTAGATGTATTCTAGCCCCCATCCAAAGTATTTGAGGGTTGCAGCTGCTTGGGTTACTGATGCCTAAAATTTCATTAATAGAACTTATTTACTTTGTAGGCTTTAACCAGGGATGAGCACACACCAGGTTGTACCACTCACCTACGTCTTTCTTTGAACAGGTTTAGCAGAATTTCCGACTGTGGTGTTCTCCACCACAGTTAGACTTGCTGGTAGCAGTCATTGATATGTGCTAGTGCAGGCTAGTCAGTGGCTTATGTCCTCCACTGTTTCTGATCATTGACCCTCATCTTTTGGGAACAGAACTGTGTTTAGCTGCAAGACTCCTCTTAGTTAACAACAAAGTCATCTGAAGAATGAAAAATGCCCCAACCAACAAATCTTTGCACTTATCAGAATCAAAGGATTCCACCCCTGCTTCTTGACCACGGATTTAGTTTGTTCTCATCATAAGACTCTGGAGGAGTCTTCATCTCAGGTCAAGCCTGTACCTAAGTCACTCTCACCACATCTGAAACAGTAGAGACTGCTTGTCTCTTTAAGAGTGATGTTGAATATTGGCAAACCAAGTTGTTGCTTTAGAAGGTCCTCAACCTCAGTGCCCCTACCCTGGAAATTTTTATGTTAGAAGAACTCACTTTTATATCTTTGCAAGCAACCAGGAATATTGATGTAGTTTAAACTGGAATGCAGAAGATATATATATACCTAGGAGAGAAATTGCTGCATCTGGGTTATACGTACCTTCCATCTTAGTAGATATTGTCAGGTGGTTTTCCATCCTGGTTTACCAGCAGTATATGCGAAATTCATCTGCTCCACATCCCCTCAGTTTTTGGAATTGCCTATCATTTTCTTTTTAGCCATTCTTTCAGGTTGTGGTAGTATCTCTTTGTGGTTTTAATTTGAATTTGGTTGATGACTAATGTACCTGTTTATATGCTTATTGGTCATTTGGATCTATATATCTATCTGTCGTTAATCTCCCATTCAAGTCTTTTGCTCATTTTTCTACTTGGCTGCTTGTTTTTTTTTATTGACTTATGGAAACTATTTATAGAATTATTTTTATATTATATATGTTGCAAATATTTTCCCCCACCCTGTGGCTTGCCCTTTTACTCTCTTAGTGGCGCTTTTGATGTAGTCTAATTTGTCAGTTTTCCCCTTTATGTTCAGTGATTTTTTTGGCGTTTGCTTTGATAGAGGCCCTGGGAAATTACCTTTATTGCAGGGATTTATTTTGATGGTGCCTCTGAATCATCATTGTCTGTGCTAGCTCTATCCAGGCACTTAGTGCCACATGGATAGAGCGTGATAGAATTGAATTTATGGGAATTACTCTATACAGATGACCTCATAAGCAATTGCCTCTAATTAGTCACTTGAAGTCAATAACACAGAGACATTTTGTAGCACTCAGCCATTCTTGGGAATAAATTATAGGTGTCTGAAAAGGAATCTTGGCCCCTTTCATGGTGCTACCCATTCCATGAACTCTGTAGACTCAACTTGTGATTTCATTTGATAGTGTGAGAAGAAAATCAAAGATCTATTGATGTTTTCAACAGACTTTGCTATGTGAGAGCCATTTTTAAAGTTTAGCAAACGTTAATTACCATATATTATGTGCCAGGAGCATTATTTAGCCTTGGGGAGAGAGAGATGTCTAAGACACATTCTCTTCACTCAGGAAGTTCATAGTGTAGTTTTACCCTTAGACAACTATAGTAAGAGACAGGAGACCACAAGCACACAAGGAGCACTTTGTGACATGGGGGTATACTGACAGGCAAAGGTATATTAGGAAAAACTTTGGTAAGGTGTGCATCATTTGAAGGGACCCCAGAAAGGGTCTCTTGCTCACGACTGAATCTTTAATGGACGCTGTCTTCTTATAACATTAAAAATGATTTCATATGATATTGCATATTTCCTTAAGAGTATATATTCCTGTATACCCAGACCATTTTATGGAACTTTATAAATCTCTGTCAAATCATGGGCTAAAGTCCCTTCAGCTTTCTGTATTCTGAGCTACCAATTTCTGCTTTAGAAGCTGTAAATTCTTTTGATTCTTTTTCTGAGCTGTTTTAAGACCAGTGAATAACTTCCTTCAAGCAACAGGTAGCTCTTTCTAAATATCCACAGCTACAATATTGATATGTCTCTACCATTGCTCAGAGGGATGGTTGGAGCTACTCATGTATATGTCAGGGCCTGTAGTCTGTCAGTCGACTGTGCTTTCGTTTTCCTTTTACATACTTACTTCTGGGTACAATTCTCTCAGAGGTACTTTTGTGGCGGCAATCTCAGCCATGGTACTACTGGCACAGGCTTATGTCTTTGAACTTCAGACATCTGACAGCAAGAAAGTTCTTGTCAGGGATTCTCTTCTGTATTTGTCCAAAAATTTTGAAACTTTTTTCTTTGATAGCCTCTTTAAATGTCAGGGAACATCACTGCTTTTCTTGATGCTTTGCACTTTACAATGTATTTTAAAAAATAGCTTAAGATATGAGTTCTTAGATACTTGATGTATTATTCAGAACAAATTCATTTGAAGGTGCATCAAGCCTTTACTATTAGAACCACTTTTTCACATTGCCTTTGTTTCAGTTCGCTCAATATCTGGGTTTTAGTCTAGAATTTATGGTATGTGCTCATCCTGTTGGGGAAAAATGTCTTTTGAAACATCATGCAAAAAAGCTGAAAGCTTGCTCTCCCTTTTTGGTAGCCTTCATATAAAGAACCTAGTTGATAGAGGCCCAGGAGCTCGTCCTCCTGTCTTCCAAGCAGGAGTTTATAAAAACTGTCCAGCTGCCTGAAATTTCGTCACAGTCCACTGAATAAGTAAATGCAGTTTTTCAAAAAATAGTCATCTCAGTACCATATGAGAAATTTTAAAGCCAATTTTTGACTTTATTCACAAGGTTTCAGTGGCGTAACCTGGCAGTAGCAGAGTTCAGTTCTCCCCACATTGTGTGTGTGTGTGTGTGTGTGTGTGTGTGTGTGTGTGTGTGTGTG
>NW_020838007.1:10869717-11021993 GCF_003676395.1 Aethalodelphis obliquidens
TGTGTGTGTGTGTGTGTGTGTGTGTGTGTGTGTGTGTGTGTGTGTGCGCGCGCGCGCGCAACAGAGAGAAAGGAAGAGAGGGAGAGAGAGAGGCAGACCTGAAGCCTGGGAGTCATGGAAACGTAGCACAGCTTGGCTTGCGAATGTGTGCCTTTATAGTAGAATTTTACTGAAGGAGGCAGAAGGATAATGTGGAAAGAATTCTAACCTTGGTTTTGTCCCTTCCTATTTTGTGAACTTGGATAAGTCACTTGGATGTTCTGATCTGGAATTTAGATCTATAAAAAGCAGCTTGGATCAGATGAGGTCTCAGCTTCCTTCCAGCCCCAGACTGTAGCATACTGTGACGGTACCATTAGTGTCACAGACTTTAGAACAAACATGAATCGGGGAGTCAGATTAACTTGGGTTTTAATCTCTGCTCTGTTCTTTATTTTCTGTGTAACACTGGGGAACCTTTACCTTTCTGATGGCCTATTTCTTCCTCTTTAAAATTGGAATTCTAGCTTCAGCTTGGTTGAGAGATCTAAAAATATGTCAGGTAGGTAGCCTGGTACCCGGCACAGAGTAGGTGTTCAATGTTGAAGGTTACGATTATTAATGTTATGAGAAAGATGACCGTTCTTTCAGTTTGGCGATGAGAATTAGGTGGAGCTGGGCTTGGAGCATGTGGTTGAATAAGGAGGTGATTGTTGAACAGGTCAGACGATCCTGATAACTTTGGTTTGTGATGACACCAGTGCTTGTAATGCATTTGGAATTGGAGACCCTGTGTGTTTTATTTTGTTCTTCTTGATTCCTTAAGAAGGTGTTTCAAACAGGGCCTTTCTGTCTATCTGCTCTCCTGTTCCCCAGCTGTAACAAAGATAAACACAATGATTATATGAGAGCAATCAATCCCAGAAGCCACGTAAATCTTATTTATTTACCTCGTTAAGTAGCTCCATTTCTCACAACACGTAAGCTTCAAATTTTGGATACCTTATTGTTGTTTTGTGATTTTGCTCCACTATTAATAAATACTAGTTTTCATTTGTTGGGCTGTAGCTGTGCCAGAAACTGGTGCTTTGATACAATGTACATGTGTGTCTTCTGCTTCCATCTTCACAGAGTCCTCAGGTACTTTTGTTATTATGTTTCCCAGATGAAGAAACCAAGGCTTGAAAATGTTGAGTAGCTTTCCAGATGTTATTCAGCTTTGAAGTAGGAGGAAATTCATGACTGTTTCTAAAATTTGGGTTGTTCCTACTAAGATTTACTGTATCACATACAATCAACCTTTCAAAAATTTTTATGTTTTTTTTAAAAATATTTATTTATTTATTTGGTTGTACTGGGTGTTAGTTGTGGCAGGCGGGCTCCTTAGTTGTGGCATGTGAACTTTTAGCTGTGGCATGCAAACTCTTAGCTGTGGCATGCATGTGGGATCTAGTTCCCTGACAGGGGATTGAACCTGGGCCCTCTGCATTGGGAGTGTGGAGTCTTATGTACTGTGCCACCAGGGAAGTCCCTAAAATTTTTATATGTTTTAATGCTTAAATCATAAATTAAATTGAACTAAAGATAGCTTTTTGTTCAATATTTTGAGAGTTTTTCAACTACCTCTGAGATATCTAAAAGCTGGCTCTAAAATAGCTTAAACATTGCGACTGGAATGTTTTGCCAAATCAACTCATTGTAGAGATGAAAGAGCAAAATTTTAAGTATGATACAGTAGCAGAGGCTGAATAAGGATTCCAATTTTGGACTCTGAGTTTCCCATCTGTTTATTAATTCCCAGGCTACCTGAGTCCTAATTTTATGTGGAATGTGAACCTATATTTGGAATAAAAATAAGAAAGAAAAAACCAGCTTTAATGATGTCAGGGATTAGGACCTTAAGCTTTTTCTTTAACCTCAAAATGTTTTTAGTCAATTTTATACCTTCTTTGCCTAAAAATGTGGGTATTTTTCCATATTCAGTTCATCACTATACATCATGTATATGCCAATCATATTCTTTATGGCTCTTCACAAATCTTAAAAAGCTTTACTTCAACAGTGAAGATATAATGCAGCTGAAGTTTATGGGTACCATTTGAGCTGAGCATCCACATAAAGAAGGCTCTAATCATGACTATGACTAAATGCATTCAGGAAGAGAAAGAGGCCGATAGGACCTTAGCCGTATCAATTAATAGAAGAGAATGATCGGTACCAACCCTGGTAAGCAGCAGGAACAATAACCAATCCAAAGCATCATAAAACTCCAGTGAGTTGTAAAATATGGACCTCTCCTTTTTTGAGATATTTCTAATATCTTTATTAGATTGAACATCTGTTTTAAAAACAGGATTCTGCTCTTATACTGTAGTTTACTGGCGAAAGCCCAGTGGTTTATAAATCAGAACATACCTCAAGCAAGGTGCATCAGTCTGGTTTAGCAGTAATGCAACCTAACAACCAAACCCCAAATCTCATTGGTTTAAAATAACTGATTTATTTCTGGGTCATTGTTCTGCTGGTCAGCTAATGGGGTTCTGTCTCAGGCTGTGTGTTGAGCTCAGGTCGGCTGCAAAGGTCTTTTGTTTTGAGGTCAGTGGCTATCTGAAGCTTGTTCTTCTTGTGGAGGATGCCATAAATTCGCAGGGAAAAACAGAAACACGTGATGCTTGTAGCTGAGAATTGACATAGTTTTGCTTCCACTCACTTTCTCTCAGTGAAAGCAAGTCACATGGCCAAGCCCACCTGCACTGGGGCATTGTAGCATTTGCTGTGGTTTACCCAGCAGTGAACCATGATAAGGATGTGGAGGGGTGAAAACTTGAGCAAATAATGCCACCCAGTACATGTAGTGACTGAGTGTTAAGCTTTCTGAAGACACAAAGGAAGTGAAGCCACAAAGTTTATAACTGTGCATCAGTGCTGTTTCTAGGGATACTGGGATTTGGCTGCTGTTTGCTTAGTTCCCTGGAAATCCCAAGGAAAAGGGGTATAAGAAGGGAGAAGAAAGAATGGATATTCAATGAGAGAGTTCTAACTGGTGAAGAGACTTGCATTCATGGCAGCAGAGATGACTTACTGAGGTGTGATGCACAACCAGGTCAGCCCCACACCTCTGAAGACTGTTACCTCTGGAGCCTGATGCTGTTCTGCTCATTAGCATATGTACTTCCCAAGCGCCTCTTAAGTTCACGACACTGGGCCAGGTGCTTTGGAGAAGAAGGGATGTAGTGGAGAAAATTAAGAGAGGCTTAAATAAATCCAGGTGAGAAAAGGTGTTTTGTAAAGGCAAAGTGATGAGGGAGTGGGTGGAGTAAAGAGCATTGATATTCAGGTGCTCAAGTTCCTGAGGAAGGAGGGAAGTTGGAGAACGCCTGTGTGTATGTGTGGAAATATCTTTCCTTTACCCTTCTGAATTCTCGGCTGAGGCCCCTGATTAACAAGAGGAAAGCATACACATTTATTTAATGTAAGTTTTATGTGACCTGGGAGCCTTCATAAGGAAATGAGGAACCAAATAAGTCGTTAAATCTGAGTGTTTTTGTGTGAGGTTTGATGAAGAGCTGTGGAAAAACGTGATGGGCTGAAAAAGGGTACAAGCTAAAGGCAGTGAACAGGGGGAACAGCAAGGCCTGTTTATTCCGGTTGCTCTTGGTGTCCCTCTGTCTCCAGAGATAAGGACGCTCCTTTCCTCTGGGTGTAGGGAGGGCACTTCTCACTTGAGCATCTTATGACCTGCCTCAGGAGAAGGTCAGAGAATCCTTCCTACGCTGGTTGTTTCTCAGATTCTTTCAGCTTGAAATGTTCAGTATGCCAAGGTGCCATATTTTGGGGCAGCTTGTCCTGAACCCTATCACCTGTGATGAGAATGGGAAGACAGTGGTACAGGATTCAGTGACTCATTCATTTAGCAAATATTTATGAGTATCTTCAATGTCCTAAGTCAGGAAATATATTATGTGTCAAGAATACAGAGGAGAAGACGACGCAGTCCTTACCTTCAAGTCATTGAGAGACTGAAGGAGGAGTCGTACAGGTGAATAGACAATGATTAAGAGGTCTTTTAAGTGCAAAATAATGGTAAATATGAAGTCCTTCAAGAATCCAATAAAGGTATTTAATTCAGGATGTGAGGAAAGATTTCTAGGGTCCACTGATTAAGCCAGGGTACAGAAGGACTTAAGATGACAATATAGGCTTCAAAACAAGAAAAATAACAGTGATAGCAAAGGAACAGAGACTAGAAGTAGTGACAGTGAACAAGGAGGCTACAGTGTCCTGAATCTAAATTGGTGATCGTGGAAGCAGGGAGAACAGGACGTAAAAGTTGGGGTACCAGGTGTGGGGCCCAAACCCTCCGCTCCTCAGGGGGCAGCTGGGAGTGGGGAGTTCCCTCCCTGTTGTTTGTTGCTGTGCTGGGGTGAGGTTTGTGGCAAGGTTGTGTTTCAGTCCCTCCTACGTGTTTCAATGTGCGTTGTTTTCTCATTTGCCCCACGTGTAGATGACACTTAATGGGTTTTTCGATTTCTTTCAGAGGGAATTGTTCCATATGCAGCTGAAGATTCGGTGGGTCCATGGGAGGAGGTAAGTTCACAAGTCTCCTATGTCAGTATCTGAAACCAGAACTCCTGTCACATTCCTTTTAAAGGTTTTCATTTGCTACTTTTTAATGCAGTAACTATCTCATTAATTTATGCCCTGCCTCTTCAGGTACTTTGTATATTCTTGAAGGACAGTGAGCTTGTAGTGCATTGCTTTTACTATTTTTTTTTTAAATATTATATATAGTGAAGTGGTATTGAAATATATTGGAAATAAATGTAAGTGAATGTAAATAGTGAAATGGGTGAAAAATGTATAGGTTCTATTTGGTAAAATGTGGAATAGTGGGATGAGCAGAGATTCTAAAGCAGAAAGAATTAAAAGGGAAGTTGAAACAGACATTTTTATGTTGATGGATGGTGAAGATTATATAAATGGAACTAAATAAAACAAATGCAATCGATACATAATATTGTAATACTAGTTCTAATGAATAAGCTTCTTATAGCAGTGATTCAATATGTGGAAGTCTCTTTACTATTAAGGTTTTCAGGGATTGGTTTTACACCCACAGTAAACCTTCCATAGACTTGAATGTAATTGTTTTCAGGGATAACATGAACGTAAAATAAATAAATTTATAGAATAATTTCATTACAGTATTGATTTTTGTGGGACACAATCTCAAAGATATTCCAAGGAAAATAAGGTCTTATACAGTAGGTGAAACAAATACAGAAAAGTTTAGTACTTTAAGTCAATATCAATCACTATATTGAAAACTGAATTGACTGAGAACACATTAAACATATTAAAGAACTGGGCATTAATTTAATGCTGGCATACCAGGAGGAATTAAAGATCTCATCAAATTTAGCCTTTTCTTATATCTTGAACCCTCTTGTAATATTAGAGGAAAAAATTTCTGTATATGAACAAACAACCAAAAACCTCCTACCTACCCACCCACCCGATCAAATAAATAAAGAACAAAACAAACAAGTAACTGTTAACTTTTTCTGTTTTATTTTGCCATTGGGTTTTGAACATGGAAACTTAAAGGATATTTAGTAAATAAATAGGAAAAGGAGGAGGTAGTTAAAAAACAGGAAATAATGTGTGAAATTAGGGTTTGATAGAAATAATCTGTCTTAACATGGCTTTGACTTTTCTATGAACTGAGAAGAAAAATTTCTCAGGTGAATTTTCAGACCTGTAATTTGAACCTCATCATATTAATATTTAACCATTTTCCTTCACATTTGGGCTGCTTTTACTTCCCTCTGGTGGTGGATTGTTATGGTTTCGAGTTTGAAATATTGTAAATATTGCAGTTTTAGTGCTTTTAAGTTCCACAGCTACAAGTTTGTTTAGAGTGCTTTTTCATTATGAGATAAATTTGTTGAGAATCTTCTAAATGCTTAATCATAGCTCAGGCAATTTAGGAGATTTTGGAAAAAAAAAAGAAAGAAATACATATAAGTCTGGATAAAGAGGAAGCATGGAATTAAAAATTTTAGGGACCAAAAACTTAATGAAAGGGGACATTTAATCTCAGATGATGTGGGGGAGACTCTAGAAACTTTATATTTTCAAGCAACAGATATTTTGGTGCACAGTGTTGTGAACTGGGGCAGTCTGACAACATGGCCCTAGAATTTTAGGCTGTTTCGTGCCACCAACTCATTTCTTAAGTGAGGAAACGTAAAGAGCCTGTTCAAAGTCACAGAACTATTAGTCTCAGGGCTCTCAATTCTCAGCCCAGTGCTCTGTTTCTTTGGCATAGAAATAATGTCCTTTCTCCTATCATAACTAGTTGAGTGAGAGATATCTGACTTGAGATATGTGTTCACATTCATCAAATATTTTTGTGGGGCCTTTTGGTAAGTTATTTCTGTCTACTGAAAAAAAAAGCATAATGTGAGAGTCATAAGTTAAATTTTCTTTGGGTTAAAAATGAACACTATAGCCTGGGGGCAGCATTTCAGATAGCTCTGAGGAACTGCTCTAAAGAGGTAGGGGGGAAGGTCAGTATATATGTGATTTTGGTGAAGGGGGAGTACATGCAATCAAGCACATATTTTTTTGCAGAAAGTTTCTGCTTGTCTTGTGAAGGTTACTGCTAGTCATGAGGAGCAGACGTCACCATGAAGGATTTTAATACTTTTCTAGATATGAGAAGATGCAAGATTTGGGCTCATAAAATCGTCTCCTGAAAATATCTAACTATCTGGTGGCCTGTTCTGCCAGTTTTTCCCAGAGCACAGAGTGCCTGGGAAATCAGCACAGTGATCTCCACCCTGACCTCCTTTCAGGGAGTTTGAAGGTCAGCAGCCACAGCGGCTCATAATTTGATCCTTGTAGAGGTAGATGGCAAGTGGCAGTTTGTAGGTGACACTTCCTATACGCTTGCTTAATATTCTTTTCTGTAAAAATGGACATAATGTTTGCCTTCTAACAGTCTCTAAAAAACATTGTAAAGATTAATGGCTCCCCAAAATACTGAATTTCCCATCTGCAAAATGAAGAGGTTGGTTGAACTAGATGATATCAAATGTTATTTCCAGGTCTAAAAGGGACCCACAGTTGCCAGATAAGATGAGACCCCCTCTCCTCCCTCACTTATCTTTACCGCCTCAAGTTTGTCCTTTCAAACTCAGTGGGGTTGGCTCCTCTAATTACTCCCCGTTGGGGGTGGGTACAGCTGCTCCCTGCCCCCGTAGTCACCTATGCACACCACTGTTATTTTCTTTACTAAGCATGTCTGTCTTCCTCCATTTGAAAGAGCTCTTTGATGTTGGATTCTATGTTTAATTTCTCTTGGTAAACCAAATACCTAGCACAGCATCTGGAACTGAGTGGAATCAAAGCAAATATTTGTCAAATCAATGAAAAACCTAAGATGCTCTCAGCTTCTGAGGATACGGGTGATGATGAGCTCACACTAAGGCATAAGTGGTCTGTGTTTGGGAGGCTCTGGATTATTTAGGTGCATTTTAAGTGTAGGAAAACCTCTCTAATCCTAGAATTATTGCCATTTCATCCCCTGGCATAAATGGTTTCTGTTTAAAATCACTCACCACACTAATCAATTGTTTACATCTGGAGGTAAATGGAGAACCATAAAGAGAAGGGAAACATGATTAAAGATAATAGAAGAAGAAAGGCAGGTGAACTCAGGATAAGACTTTATATGAACTGAATCTGTAATCATCATTGCAGTGAATTTCACAGTAATTATTGTCATCAGAATGTTACTCACATTTTATATACACGTTATTGAGATATTCTTTTTTGTGGACACAAAGAAAACATTTATTCTTGAAAACATGTTAATGAAAGATCTGAATGGTGCATATTTTCATCAGTTCTCTAATAAACAAGGAAATAAAACATATGCTTTTTTGACTTAATTGCATTTCAAGATATTAAAGACATTTTAAAAATAACCAGAAATTAATGCCCAGTGGAGAAAGGAGTTGAAGGAATTCAAAGTGAAAATTACGAAGTTTTAAAAATACTATTTTCTAGGGTTTAAATAAAACAAAGGTGATAAGGCCAATGCATAAAGTTGAAGATTTGATATAAATTGTAAAGACTTGGCTCTTCACTGATTATAAAAGTAATTTATTAGAATACAGGTCAGACTGTACCACAGAGGAAGGAAAATTTTCGAGGCATCAGGTGGTAGTTGGACACAATGACCTTTATTGCCCCTTCTGACCCAGAGATTCTGTAAATGGATGAAAACCCAATAATGAGGAACGTGCTAATGACACACCATAGTGCCCTCTGTTTTAAAAATGAATACTTTAAATGTCAATAGTTATTGGTTTTCAATGTCTCTAACTTTTATCATTAAAAATATCCATGTTACCATTTCTCAGTCAAGCTCCTAATGATAGACTGTGACCTTTTTCTGAGAAAAAAAGGCAGTCTGTCTGAATTCTTGTTACAAAGAAGCAATGCAAATGAAAGAGGTTCCAGTTCCCCAGAGGCTGCTAAATGACACCCTCCAACTCTAACCCGCCATCTCCAGAGGGTAATTAAATTGCAGAAGGGGAATATATCTGTGATTTATTTTTACGAGACCAGGTTGAAGAAAATAAAATACACCTGACCTTTAAGTTTTTGGGTTTGTAGAGGAATTATTAGTAAAGTTGGTTATGCCTTTAGGTTTTCAGTGTGTGGTAAGAGATTTCAATCAGTGACAGTGCAGTTTACTCTAATGGATTCTTAATGGCAAATTAGAGAAATGTAGTAGAAACTATAATGAATTGCAACAATAGTTTGCTACACTAAGCACAGATGTTTTGGCCCATTTATGAGGTGTCCTTAAAAGGTTTAGTTATGTGTGTACATTGGCAAATAGCAGTAGGAAACTGATGAGGATAGAGGAAGTCATCCCAAACTTTGAAAATGGTCAGAGGAGAGCAATCCTATGTGAACTAGTTTCTACTACACTACTTCTTTTTCAGTAATTTTACTAAACTTGTGTTAGTGTAGATATATTGCATACATTGGTCGATCTTTCAGAATAGTTTGAAATGTTTAAGAACTTGAAATTTTGGCATCTTCTCTCTTTTAGAGTGTAGATGGGCAAGTATTTGGTTAAGATGCCAGCTTTAGCTCATCAAATATGAAACCTTTATTACTTTTATCTTAGATGTGTGGGAAGATAGAATGTAAATTTGGAAGCAAGTGTTTATTTTACTAACTCTCTTACATTTTTTCTCTACAAGTTGCCTAGGGGATATGAGGAAGGGGGATTAAGAAGACAGGTGTTTACAATTTAAGGAAACAGCTTAAGGATAGCAGCTTGCAGAACTTTTAAGTGTGGGTGACTGCTTTGCAAGCTACAGGCTACCAACTCAAATATTGGCTTTGGGAAAGGGAATTGTGATTTTCCTTCCAGCAAATCTAAAAATGTTTAGATACATTTAGTCCAGGATAGATTTAAAAACTGAGCATTCTTCATTTTGAGTTTAAGAATAACAGAACTCTGCATGTGGAATTCTTTTTGTGGAAACCCTAAGTCAATTTGATAATTATGTGTGGAATGTGAAAGAGAGGAGAAAGTTAGGAAAATCTTAGTTTGTGAGTCTCGTTTTTTGTAAATAGGTAATGGGGATGAGTGAGAATTAAAATTTAATATTTAGTTACAGTCAGCGCAAGACAACCCAACTTAGCAGACCTGCACATTTCTGACCTGAGGTTAGAATCAAGAGGAAAGGGTACATTATAGAAGATGGTGGCTCTAGGATGCTCCTAATTTAATGTCAAGTGTTCCTGATGGGGGAGAACTGAAATTGTCAGAATTGTGATAGATATATCAAAAATATACAAACTAAGCTACGTAAATTGTGAAACGTATCAACTTACTCCGTGGTATGGTAAAAATGACAACTTTTCCATCTAGCTAATTGAGAGATCTACCTCTATCACATTAAATTATCTCTTCCTTCTCTTTCCCTTGCAATCTTTTTTCATGCTACATCTGTGTTCTCCTAATTGTGAATGTCCAAATTAAGCTACTTCTGTTGTTACTGCTGCTGTTGCTGCTCTAGCTCCTACAAGGAGTTCAGCACTTCCTGTGTCACAAGTGTGAACTACTGAATGCCTTGACATGAATTAAGTTCTTTGATTCTTGCAAAAATCCTGCGAAGTCAGTAGTTTCATTATTCTCCTTTCATAGATGAGGAAACCAAGGCTTAGAAGGATTTGAGGCAGTCAGTTCAACTGCTCAACCCACATTTTAATTACTGTTCTATAATATCTCAAATATTAATGACCCCTTTGCCTTGAGGGTTTTAGAAGTTTAGAAGCCCCTTTCTCACCACCGTTGTCAAGGCTTAGTCAGGACCTTCTTTCATAGGATGTCATTTTGCCTGGCTTGTTCCATACATCATCTTATACCTGAGCTCGGAGCCTGGCGATCATGAGCCAACTCTAACTTGATCTATGCTCTCCTCCTCCCAGGATGAACCCATAAATGTGTGTAGGCTAGCACTTATTATTATACTTTTTTACTTGTTAACGTTGAAATATAATTGACTTGTAATATTATATCAGTTTCAGGTATACAGCATAATGATTTGCTTTAGTTTAACTATTAATTAAACAACTATTTGCATGCCTGCTATTTAGGTACTAATTTTGGGGACACAAAAAATGGGTAACACCCAGCCCTTGCCGTAAAGAGAGGGAGGTGAGGGGCCAGGCCTATAATCAATAACAAAACTTATTGTCATTGTTTAACCTCTTGTCTTCAAGGAGGACTTTGTTGGCATGACATCAGGCTTCGTGTATTTTCCAGGTGTTCTGTGTTAAGCTGCTTGTGCTTCCCTAGCTTGACTTTTTTATTTTTCACCTATGGCTGTAGTATTGCATCAAGATTCATTTATTTATTAAATGTACAAGGACTATTAGGAGTTTTAGGAGACTAATAAATAATACTCCTTTTCCCCACCTGTGTCTGCAACCAACTGATATGGACATGGGGGTCTGGGTCTGATAGTGGGAGATAAAATAATGTTTTATAACAACTATAAAGTTATATGGAGACTGTGGCCAAGGTCAGTCAAAGGAGTTTGCTAAGACACCAATGCAACAGGCATCCCCAGGAAACTAGGGCTGAGCGTGGCTGGTTTATTCTAACTCACCTGCCAGTCAAGAGCAGAGGGGTGAGGAGTGGTGGAGGGGGGCCAAGAGTTGTCACTCTCGTGGATGTCCCCCTGCACGGACACATAAGGAGCAAGGAGCAAAGGTTTTTGGCAACACGTTAGACTAGATTACAAGATGTGGTTAAAAGATCTCAGGAAAATAGAAAGCTGCATACAGAAACATAGGGAGGATAGGATTTTCCCCCAGTTTTATTGAGGTATAATTGACAAAATTGTAAGGTATTTAAAATGTACAATGTGATGATTTTATATTCGTAGACATTATGAAAGAATTTCCCCCATCGAGTTAACATGTGCCTCAGCTTATTTGTTTATTTATTTAGTAAGAACCTTTAGGTTCTACTTTCAGCAAATTTCAACTATACAGTACAGTGTTATCAACTATAGTCACCATGTTATACATTAGATCCTTAGAGCTTGTTCACCTTATAGCTGAAAGTTTGTACCCTTTTACTAACTTCTCACCCCTGCCCAATCCCTTGGCAACTTTTCTACTCTCTGTTTCTGTGAGTTCTTTTTCTTTTTTTTTCAATTCCACATGTAAGTGATACCATGTGGCATTTGTCATTCTGTATCTGGCTTATTTCGACTTAGCATAATGCCCTTCGGCTTCATTCATGTTGTCAAAAATGACAGGATTTCCTTCTTTTTAAAGTCTAAGTAATATTCCATTGTGTATGCATACCACATCTTCTTTGTCCATTCATCTGTTGATGAACACTTGGGTTGTTTCCGTATGTTGGCAATTGTGAGTGATGCTGCAATGAATATGGGAGTGCAGATATCTTTTCAAGGTAACGATTTTGTTTCCTTTGGGTGTATACCCAGAGGTAGGATTGCTGGATCATGGGGGTAGTTCAATTTGTAACTTCTTGAGGAACCTCCATGCTGTTTTTCATATGTACTAGCTTGCATTTTAGGGAGGATAGGTTTATAATGCAGGTCCGAGTGTTGTAGCTTGCTTGTGTCAGAGGTAGATTCCCAAAGGAGGTTACACTAGCTGATTCTTAAGGAAGGAGTAGGAGGTTGCCAGGGAAACAGCGCTGGGGGCAGTGCAAACACATTCCAGCAGATTAGCACATATACAGGTTCTGAGGCTTGATGTGCTTGGAGAATTACAACTGTTTTGATATTATCAGTGCAAACTGTCAAAGGTGAGATAATATGTCAGAATATGGGGCTGGATGGTAGATAAAATTGGTTGACTTCTTGTCCCCTGGGTCTGTATTTGGGGACTTTGAATTTGTTCGCTTGGAGCTCTGCCCATCGAGGGAACATTGTGCTGCCTGGTGAGAGAATCTCAAAGCACCTTTATTTTAAGTGTAGGTGGAATTCATGCTTTCATTCTTCATTTATCTCAGCCTCACAGTCCTTGAGATTTCTTATACCCTTACCTTGTACTTCCAGGAAAGTCAGACGCAATTTTAAAAAAAAGGTTGAAAATAGGAAGCAGTTTCTAGGTGAGGAATATTAGCTTTTTCCAATTTAGGCTCAGTTTTTATATTTTTGTGGTAGGTTAGAAAATTCCAATGTTTTGACAGTCAACAGTGGTCACAAGCCCTGGGTCCAGATGGCTGGCTGTTTACAGTCAGTGCTGCATTGATAAGCCTACTACCTAGGAAGATGTTAATCCCACAGCCTTTCGAATTCCAAACCAGGCTGACTTCTGAGAGTAGGATGATAGTTTTTCATCCCTTGAGTGTGCTCGTGGAATATCACCCTGCTCTTGGAGGGGTTCACCCATCACGGTGCCTGTCAGATGGTTTGGTGTGCTTAGTGTTTCAAATTTATGTAAACTGAAAGAATTGAAAGGTTTGGAGGGCAAGTCCACATTTCTTAGTTTTCTTTGGCACATGAAAATGCTATGCTAGAGTAGCTGCAACTTGTATTTACCACCTTTATTTAATATGCAGCCTTTTTCATAAGGAATTGTTCTTCTTGATAGTCGCTTATATTTATATAGTGTGTAATAGTTTACAAGAGGCTTTCCTATACATTAATTCTTTTATCTTGACAGTAGATCAATGAGACAGGGCAATAGTTATTTTCTCCTTTTTACAGCAGTGGAAACTGAGGCTTAGAGAAGTTGAGTTGTGACTGTTAGATCAGTGCTGTCCCACAGAAATGTAATTCAAACCACATATGTAATTTTAAATATTCTAGTTGCCACAGTAAACAAAGTAAAAAGAAACAGGTGAGATTAATTTTAACAATATATTTCATTTAACCCAATATGTCAAAATGTTATCATTTCTGCATGTAATTAATTTAAAAATTATTAATGAGATATTAAACATTCTACTTTCTTACTAAGCCTTCAAAATCCAGTGTGTAATTTACAGCTCAGACTATGCACATTTCAGATGCTTAATAGCCGTTTGTGGTTAGTGACTACCATATTGGACAGTATAGACCTAAACCTGCACTGCCACCTTTTCTACTGTGCATTATACTGACCCACTATTAGTTTGGGTAATGGAGTGGGGTTGTATTCTCAAGAGTTGTGATGAATCTAAGCAACTTCATGTACATATGCTTTGCTTGTTTTCCCTGAGAACAACATCATATATCTTTGCAACACTTGATTATATCCCCACAGATGTGGTCTGTGATGCCTGGAGAAACATTCCCTAATGGAGGGACTGAGCATAAACCCACAAATAATGAACAAGGAGCTCTGACCAACATTCATTCCTTAAGTAAACAGTTAGTAATGAGTAAGCTCAGCTTTATATCTTAGGAATGAATGGGCATACTCAGTCATCTTAATTTTGTCTGAAAATGCTTATACAAATGCTTTTGCATAAGGAAAACTTTCTAAATGAAATTAAGAGCTTACAGCTAATCCTTCTCTAGTATCTTTCTTTGCTTTGGCCCTATTTTCAGTCTGTGTAGGCCAAAATTTCATTCCTATCAATTGTTTAGTGTGGGTGGAATAGGTGAGTGGGCATTTTTATTGACTAAATGAAAGATATACTTCATGAGATTCATCATCTGTTTTTCTGAAATAGCAACTCTACATTTTCCAGGTAGCTAAAAAGGAAAAATCTCAGTCCCTCTAGACAGCTGCTGCAGGATTTTATTTCCATAGCTGTTCAAAGGTCTAAAACTCTTCCCTCCATAATGGCAGAGAGCACATATACATGTATGTCTGATTCTAGGAGGCTCCACTCTTTCCCATCAAAAAAAAAAAAAAAAAAAAAAACCGAAACGAAAATAAAACAAACTTCAAATACTTTTGTTGCAACAAACTTCCAGAGAGAGAGCTTTTGGAACTTCCAGATAAAATAAGAGCCTGTTGTTTTCCAGTCCTTCCAGACTAAGCTCCAAACTTATCTCTAAGTGTTTACACGAGCTGGTCCTTTGTACTATCACCAACCATCTCTGGTCATCTGCTGAAACCGACCCATCAAGACAAGTTTTTAATCTTTCATGAATCTTCTCTAATTCCCCTAATTAGAATTAACATTTTCTTCTCCTGGTTCCTATAATACTTTGTTTGTCATTCTGTTATAAAAAAGAATTGCATTGTCCTCTAAGTTCTATTAGGTTGAACCAAATGTGATTGCTGTTTTTTTGTACATAAAAAAGTTCACTTTCAGATGCTTCAACTTACTATAATTAATTTATAAAATTCTGAATACACACACATTCATGTACATCTGCGAAGTAGAATCTGTATTGGGTTAACTTCTGAATCTCTCACATCTTGGCCACAGTAGCTCTTCAATAAGGATTTGTTGAATTGAACTGAATGAAATAAAAATGGACCGCATGCTGGAGAAACAATCATATAAGTCAACGCTCCTCCCCAGATAACTCACAGATTGCCTGTGTAATGCAGGTTTTGAATTTCAAAGAAATTGAGAGACTTTAATCTGGTGCTCTGATATGTTAAGTACAGGGTATCAAGGTAGTTTGAAATAATTAAATTCCAGATTTTAGATAATGCTAATTTTAAGCAGGGAAGCTATTGTATTGCCGGTGAGTGAGGGGTGTGTGTGGGGGGGTGTGCATGTACTATTTTAATTTCTGTTTCTCCAGTAGATACAATTTGGGGTGAAATATTTAAATAAACTGATAGGAAGACAAACTCTTCTTGGTGTCAAAACAATTGTTCTGATTGGTTTGGCAGACTAAGCTGACAATGAAAATTTTTTTTGTTTATTTGTTTATATGTGATAAGGACACAATAGGGAAACCAGTATATTATCTTTATACCCTATTTTTATGTTGCGATTTAATGAAATTATGATAAAAACCAGGCAGTTAGGCAGTTTCAAAATCAATATTCTTTGAATTTGTTAATTTTTCAGTATATAGACTTATTCAGTAGATGCAACTGGATGTGACAATGATATTTCTGTTACATATCTGCGCCAAGGACAATTGCATTATGAATTCAGAAGGAAGGAAGAAAGGAAAGAGCATCTTATGGATTGGTGAATCTGACATTTTTGATATGAAGCAACCTAGTCAGTTTGAAATTCAAGGTCTCTGAATTCTCAGTTAGACCTTGGTCTCAAACTGTGGCTGAACAGAATATGAGTCAGATTGTGTAAGATAAAGTTCAAACCTTGTCTTGGGAAGCTATGTATCACATCATGTGGCCATGGAAAGAATACTGCATTAAATATAAAGAATGGGATCTGGATAAGTTGCCCAAATTTTCCTTCAGGAATGAAGGACTTATTCCCCAGCTGCTGGAAGTGTTACCAGCAGATGCCTCTTAGCTCTCTTTGGGAAGTGCCTTGGCAGAGGAGATCTGCCTGCCCTTGTCACGTCCCTTTCTGGAGAAGCCTGCATCCTGTGAATGTCAAGGCAGGGGCATAAAGACCTGGCCTTTTCATTTCAACTCAGGACAAGGGTCATTCCAGCTTCCGAGTTCCCTGGGGGATCAGCTGAGTTGACTTTGGCTTTGTTGAAGCCAACTTCTGCTTTCACCAAATCCTGCTTTGTTCCCTCCTCTTCCCTTGAGCTGAATAATTTTCCCAATAAATTTCTTATATGTTTATGTTTGTCTCAGAGTCCATTTGCATGGAGCCCAATTTATGACAATAGCAAATTAGAAGAGAGGAGAGATGCTCTGAACTGATAGAGACTTGAACAAGACTTGAGGCTAAAAAGAACTTGCAGATTACCAAGTACTTCCTTACCCTTGATGAAGAGGCCCAGGTGCCATCAATAAATTGCCCACAGTTGCTAATACCACAGCAGGGACTTGACTTCATGGGCAGGGCCTTACTGTTTTGGCTGTAGAGTGGATTAGAAGTTCTGCCTGTCCTTTGTGTTCCTGTTTCTCTGGTTTCAGTGTGAGGGTACCTAAATATCTGACCTGTAGTTGCTCTGGCAAATCAATTTAATTGAGTGATTACCCAGATCCAGAAAGTTCTCAAGAAGTAATGTCCATATTTGAGTTTGAGGATATCCTGAGATATTCTGAGGTGGGCAGGAGTGGTTGTAGTTTGCTCTAGCCTTTGGAGTTTGTTACAGAAGACTTGAAATCTCAGTTATTCTAGAGTGTTCCTGGGAGGAATGTCTGAATAGGATCAGAATCATACTTAGACCATTTCTTGCAGGCTGGATTCCTCTGGACCCATCACTAGAAAGTTCCAGTTCCCTAGGCTTGTTTTTGTGGTTTGCCTCAAGATAATATATGACCAACTGAACCATTGAAGGGTTCTTATATCCTGTAAAAAGGTGATTTGAATGACCCCCACATGATGTAGAGCAAGGGTTCAGGCTAGTTTTGTTCTCAAACCTACGTAAGGTAACAATGTACCTTTCATTGCCAACTTCCCATTTTGAGCTCCTTCTCTTTTTCCTTTTCTCTGTGTTTTAATTTGAGTCTTTTATAATTGTCTTGCAAGACTCTTATTAGTCATTGCTTTAAAAATTAGTCCACCTGTTCTGAATGAGCTAGCATTCCTACTGTGTGAAATTTAAGAGAATATTCAAGTTTATCTGAAATAGATCTAATTTACCATTGTCATTGCAGATTTGACCAGACTGATAAAAAGGAACTGAGAATACTGGGTTCAGAAAGGTAAAGATATGGGGACTTGGAAGAACTTGGAGAAACATGGGAACTTCTTTACATTCTTTTTTAGGTGTTATCTTTAGAAAGAGCAAATGTGTTTTTTCTATGTTTCTCAAGAGAGCAGGAATAGGACTAATGGAAGTGGAAGTTGGAGGCAGAGGAAGCCTCTAATAAATATTAAATAATTCTAATAAATATTGTCTCAAATTGAAATGGTGCATCTTGCTAGGTAATGAGTTCCACCTTATTAAAATGTTCAACGATAACTGAGGTATGTACTTAAGATACTTTCCCTTGGATGGAGAACTGGATGGGGTAGATTGCTACATTGGTGCTCCCCAACAAATGGGGGTAACACCACCCCTCCCGGTGTTTACACCCTGTGCAATCATCTTGCTTTTTTAAAAAATTAATTTTATTGGAGAATAGTTGCTTTATAATGTTGCATTAGCCTCTGCTGTACAGCAAAGTGAATCAGCCACATGTATACGCACATATCCCCTCTTTCCTGGATTTCCCTCCCATCTAGCTCACCACAGAGCACTGAGCAGAGTTCCCTGTGCTACACAGTAGGTTCTCATTAACTGTCTGTTTTATACATAGTAGTGTATATATGTCAATCCCAATCTCCCAATTCATCCCACCCCCCCCATGGGTATCCATATGTTTGTTCTCTACGTCTGTGTCTTTATTTCTGCTTTGCAAATAAGTTCATCTGTACCATTTTTCTAGGTTCCACATATAATAAATATTATGCAATATTTGTCTTTCTGACTTACATCACTCTGTATGACAGTCTCTAGGTCCCTCCACGTCTCTGCAAATGGCACTATTTCATTCCTTTTTATGGCTGAGTAATATTCCATTGCACAGTATATATGTACCACATCTTCTTTATCCATTCCTCTGTTGATGGACATTTAGGTTGCTTCCATGTCCTGGCTACTGTAAATAGTGCTGCAATGAACATTGGGGTGCATGTATCTTTTTTTTTTTTTTTGCATGTATCTTTTTGATTTATGGATTTCTCTGGGTATATGTCCAGGAGTGGGATTCCTGGGTCATATGGTAGTTCTATTTATAGTTTTTTAAGGAACCTCCATACTGTTCTCCATAGTGGCTGTATCAATTTACATTCCCACCAACAGTGTAAGAGAGTTCCCTTTTCTCCACACCGTCTCTAGCATTTATTATTTGTAGATTTTTTGTTGATGGCCATTCTGACCCGTGTGAGGTGATACCTCATTGTAGTTTTGGCAATCATCTTGCTTTTTGACACTGAGCTCAACCATGTGACTTGCTGCAGCCAATGGTTCATTAGCAAGCATGACCCAAGTCGAGGCTTGATGAGTGCTTGTATGTTGGGAACTCTCCCTCTTGGAAGCAAGGTGTTGTGCTAAAAAGAAGCTTGGTCTAGACGACTCAGTGATGACAGGCTATTTGAGAGAGGCTAAGCTCCCAGTTGAATAAACCTCCTGAGGGGCTTCAGCCATACCACAGAGAGCAGAGAACTGCCCACATGAGCGCAGAATCAGGAGCGTAATACATCGTTGTAAGCCACTGAATTTGAGGTGGCTTATTATGCAGTAGCACATAATGGACATACTGAATGACATCATCTCTGGGATCCTCCCCAATCTTTTGTTCTCCAGTTAATTGTAAATAGTGGGGGGGAAAGAACTTGAATGGGCGAGAAAGCATATGGCGACAAATCACCCTCTGAAATAATGCTTTCACTTTGGGGAAATGCACATTTAAGCTATCTCTATTTCACGACAATCTGACAAGCACATAACTACCTCCCACCAAAAGAACACCTCATCCATCCTTCTGTGCTGACTAATCCTGACCGTCTGGCAGATTGTGTGCACATCCTGGCTCCAAGTTGAGCTGAGAATGAAGATACCAAAATCTCCCTCAAATCTTCACATTTCTGAATCTTCAGCAGATGTTAAATGTAATTTAATCAACATTGATTGATTCAACGCACTGTTTTCTCATATATCAAATGAGGTTTCCACAGTCGGTGGGGGAAAAAAAGGCAAAGTTAAACAGAATATAAATCAATGCGTCCATTTAAAAACAAATTTGACTGGATTTTATACTTACCTTACTTTTTGTTTTGAAGTAACTTTTGTTTGCTCTTCCTTTTCAAGAAATTCTTGCTAATCAAAGTTTATTTTTTGTCCTTCTCAGTAGAGTAACAAACCATCAGTATAAGAGGGAGACACAGATCTTGTGTTTGATTTATTTTCCATGTTGGCAAATTCACAGATCAGAGCAGCAGTTTTATTTTAGCTTAGTCTTTAAGAAGATTTTTATGATGCTGATATACAAGACCATGATAAATGTAAGATCCACACATTGCAATTCCCTTGTATAATGTACCTTCATTTATTTACTTCTGGGCTGTAGTGAGAAGATATATTTATTTTTGTTGTTATTTATTTGCCTAAGGTCAGGTGATTAGTATTTTCTCTAGCTCGGTTAGTCCGTGTTTGGGGGTTCCTCGAAGGTTATGCTTCGAACTGGCCTTAAAAATACTGATAAAAGTAGTGCCTGTGTTCAGTTAAATCACAGCTGACATGGGCAAGGTCCTGAGTTCAGCCCTATGAGCAAGTTAGTGTCCACTGGTCCCTGACTTTCAGCTGGACCCATAACTCTAATCTCACCTCACACGTGGAGCACCTGTCATCTCAAAGGACACAAGATGAGTGACCAAGGATGTCTCAGATATAGTCGTCGCTGCTTCTGGATGGGTAACTAAATTCGTAGGCTGTGTTTCAAATTTGAAGGGCACTCCGATGGGTAAACCGAAGAAGCACATTATAATGCATTTCAAGGGGAAGTGTGAGGAACAAATTGTTGAAATGAGACAAGAGGAAGCTGGCTTCTTTCCTCATATGTTAGTGAGGGACAGTGGTGACATTGTCCCATGCACTCAGTATTGGCATCAAGAGACTCCAAGGGGTCACTAACAGAGCACAGGGGGTGGAGGTGTGGCCAAACTAGAAGGCCTGCAGCTGAAGATGTGTAGGACTGATTTGACAAAGGAGCAAGTGGGAAGGAAAGTGGTCTTGACTTAGGTCCCAGTCAGCTGTAGGTGAGAAGGCTTGAGCGCTGGCCTCCCAGCTTCCCTGGTGCTTGGGCTCTGTTCTGCTGCAGCCTGGCATTGTTTGGATGTTCTTACAGAATCACTCAGGACCATGTAAAACTACGTTTCCTATGGTACATCTATTCTTTCATAAGCTCACCTCCTGCAACCAAAGTGAGAACCCCATTACTAATAACAAAACACCATCGTCCTCATTTTCTTTCCTCCAACCCCTTTCCAACCGACCAAGAACCTTTGTTTGCCAACTCATTCCTGGGGTAGAGAGTGAAAAAGTATGGGACTTGGTGTGTGTGTTTTAGGGAATGGGGAACTTGAGGGGGCAGTAGCCATTGTCATTCATTATAAAACTAGACAAAGTTTGTACATTTCCAAAAGAAATAATCTGATGGCAGATTCTTTGCCATCACACATTTTTAAAAGTCCAGTTGGTCTAAGAGGAAAATGCCGTTTTAAATTCAGTGCCCATACTAAAGAATATTAAAAATAGCTTGAAAACAATAAAGCAGTGAATACTTACTGAATGCTAGTTGTTTTCCAGACTCTTTACTTTTATTAACTAATTAAGTTTTCTAACAAATCTATGAGGTAGATCCTGTTATTATGCATATTAACAGTTGAGGAAATGGAGGTGTGGAGAAATCATGGAGCTGGTCGAAGGACATTCTGGCAGAGTAAAAATGTCCACAGATTCTTTGACACTCTCCCAGTGAAAGGAGTCATCTCCCAGTAGACCTGTCTACTTTGACTAATAGAATATGGCAGAAGTGATGCTTTGCCGGTGTTTGGATCCTGTCCTCAAGAGTTTGGCAACTTCCATTTCCTGTCTCTTAAAATGCTTGCTCTTAGAGCTCTGAGACACCTTGAGGCCATCATGCTGGGAGGAGGTTGAAGGGAGCCAGGTGGAGGGGCCACATGTAGAAGGACTGATGCTCAGCGAGCCCCAGTTGTCATGGCTCTAGCTCCCAGCTGTTCAGGACACCCGGGGAAGGCCCCAGACATCATGTACACAGATGAGCAGTTTCTTCTGTACTGTCCGAATTCCCGACGCACAGATTCATGAGTGAAATAAATCATTATTATTTTAAGCCACAGAATGTTGGGGTAGTTTGTTATGCAGCAACAGATAAGCAGAACATTCACACAGCTGTTACATGTACAACCCAAGTGGATTTGACCCAAGTGGCCTGGCTCTGGAGTGATGTGTTTAGCAAGTATTCTATACAATGTATATGTTACCCAGAATGTTGTGCTTAGTTTAAACAGCAACTCTCCCACACCTGTGACACACTCTGCGTGGACTTTTCCTTCACTCTGCTTTATTTTCCTCCCAGGCCCTATAACCACCTGATGTGCTGTGTGCTGTGTCCATGATTGTTCAGTGTCTATCTCCACCCCGCAACCTCACACACTCGAATGGACCATACATAGGACCATACATATGTACGCAGCTTGAGCTGTTCACAGCTACATTCCTAGCACTTAGAATAGTGTTTGGCATGAAGCAGACATGCAGTAGTTTTGAGTGACTGAGTAAATGATAGAAATGTTTCATTTTAAAGCTAGTGAAAAGGGAACTGCTTTTGCTTCAGTTTCTTGAGATATTCTGTGTAACTATTCTGGTTTACTCTTCAGGGAGGAGAAAGAGAAAGGTCAGAGAGGGTAATGCAAATAAAATAGATGATATATTAACCTCATAAGACAATTACCTGAGTTTAACCCAGATCAGGAAAAGCCAGAATGGCAAATGGTAAAAAAGCAATTGTGATGAGCTGTACGTTATTGAACAATATTTTTCCTGGCTGCAAATCTGATAGTGAAGTCTGCAGATAGGCAGAGGAGTGCCATCTCACAGAGGTGAGCTGGTCCCTGGGGGTGGCTCCAGTGTGATACGATACAACTTGGAAGAATTTGAGTAATGACTGGATGGCCTCCAAGAGTTACACTGGTTGAAATAACTAAATAGGTCGAAATAAATGACGAAAGAATAGTTATTTTATTTAAAAGATTTTTTTTTAATTGAATTATTTTTTCAGTAAGAAAAATTATTTTGTTGGTTATAGCAGAAAGGTAAGGTATCTTGACCTTTCTATGAACCCTAGAGCAAAGATTGACCTCTTCAGATGCTGGTGAGAGGTATTAAGGAAAATAAATCTATACAATAGTTAGCTATAGTACATAGTAAGTTGAAAGTATGACATAAAATGAGGTCCTGCTGTTATAGCGTGACACCCCAAGAGATTCTGGAAGTGACTTAGAGGAAATGAACTGTTCCATAGGGAGATGGTTACTAGTTGGGAGATGCCTCCAAATATAGCCTCCTTTAGTCAAGCGTTTGATGTCTGTTTTTTATATTAGTCATTCTGACTTCCAAAAGAAAGAGTTAAGCCTGGATGATGTAACAGATTTAACACTTTAATGAATGGTACAAAGACTAAAAAGTGATATCACTGAGCAGTTATCAGCTTTGAAACCACTTGAGGAGGCTGAAGTTAGACCCAAACGAACCCTGTGCAGGTAGGTGTGCCGCGGTTGGGACTGGGAACTGCTCTCCAGATGGCGTGGGTGACTCTAAGCTCCCTCAGGAAATTTAAACAATTCTCCGTGGGCACATACCTCACGGTTCATGATGTGACTTTTAGAATTGTTTTCCAAAATTGGCACATAAAACTAAAGCTGTAACACGAGCCTAAAATAAAGAGAAGAATCACTCCCTCTAAACACAATAGCCAGTTCAACATTCCTGAGAAAAGGGAAGTTAAGTGCTGTTCAACGTCAAAAGGTTATGGTTAGCTTTGCTTAATGAATTAAGTTAATTTTTAAAAAAATACACAAGTTATGTCAATTATGAAGCATAGTTCATAAGAAGCTCCACGTGTGTCACTACTGCTGCAGTCTGGGTATGCACTGGTGAAATGTAAATGTCGGTGAATTGGGCTAAGAATTGGGAATTGATTTACCACATGGCCACTTTAGACATACTTATTTACTGTCCTTAGAGTGTCTTAAAAACCTTGATCTTCCTCTATTCATTGCATTTGTTTTATTTAACCTCCAAGAGACAGTGCAAATATTTAAAAAATGAAGATAGGAAAATCCTAACATAATTGTTATGCATATATTTCCATAAATCTTTTAATATATTAGTGACTTGTGGTCCTTTCTATTTTACCAGGAGGAAACAGGCATGTAAGTGAAATGACTTTTTCGCAATCTTATATTCTATATTCCTTACTGATTACTGTCCAAAAAGGAAACAAAACGCCTATTTAAAAAGAAATCTGGTGCATTTGTATTTCTGTTATGAACAATCATAGCTCAATTCATTGTGGATGTTACTTATTAATCTATTAAATTCTATAGATTTTGTGACTGAGTGATGATAATAGTCAATATTGTGTGCTTCTAGGTGCTAGGCATCTTCCATTGCTTGCTTGTATTAATTCATTTGATCCTGTATCAGCTTACTCCCATTTCGTAGATGAGAAAATAGAGGCACAGAGATGTTGGGTAACTTGGCTGAAGTCAGGACTACTAAGTGGCAGAGCTGGGATTGGGTGGTCTGACTCCCCAGTCTGTGCTTGTAACCACTAGGCTATACTGCTTCTCAGTCACTGCTTGGAATGTGGCAATTTTGCATTTTGTCTCATAGTTTTTTCAACTGAATTAGTATAGCAAAACTGAAATAGTATTGGTTCATCCATTAAAAAGTAAAGATGTTTTCCTTCTGTTATGCTTTTGATGCGAAGAACACCAGAATGAAAATTTTATGGCTGGTTTGGAAGGTGTCTTGTAAGAAATAGATTTCTTTAGGTTACTATGAAGTCAGAGCTGTGTGTGTGTGTGTGTGTGTGTGTGTGTGTGTGTGTGTGTGTGTGTGTGTGATGGGGAGGATGGCAGCCTGTCAGAAAGGAAGTGATTCAAAGTGATGTTCTAGAGCATTGCAGTACGATTCATATGTGCTCCTGGCACATGTAATAAGTTATGGAAAAGTAAGTAGGTCTGTTTTAGAGACCATATTGTTTTATGCAGCTGTAAGGAATATGGATAATATAAAATATGACTGCGATTTCACAGATGGGGAAACTGAGGAGTAGGATCTGCTTCAAGGTGTTCAGAGAAATCAGTGGCCGAGCCAGTTTGAGAAACCAAACTCTAGAATTACATGCCATTAGCACTGGAGAGATCAGGAGAGACAGTACCTACTCATCTCATTTCACAGATGAGAAAAGGAGGCCAGGTGGTTTTATAAACTTTCCTTCTTTCTTTTGAATGTATGTATTTGTGTAGCTATATATACCTTACCTTGTTTCCTGAAACCCACAAACACAAGTACAGTATCATAGGCCTTTTATCAGTGAGGAAATTATGGTGAAGAAAAAATAAAGGATGGAATGATTGGTTATAAGGACAGGTGAATTTAGAACACACAATACACGTCTGAGTTTCCACACACCGTTAGAGGACCACAGATGTGGGTCTCAGATTTCTAGCAGCTGACACTAAGAGGGAAACATGAGCCACAGTGCCCATGAGATGTAACACCGATTTTTCAAAGTATGCACAATTACTCGTGGTTGTGAGCCCTGAGAAAATTTATTCTAAAGGACCTCATAGTGAAAGGACTGTTAATAAAATAAAGAATATCTTCAACAAATAAATACCACAAGCTTCATCTTTACCATCACTCTGTGCAGGCTATTGGTAGAACATACCTCATCAGCACAGTTGAGTAGGAGAATTATATGAGCAGCTGAAGCAATGCAGGCCAGGTGTGAGGGTGTCCCATGGTCTTCTTAACTTAAGGATGAATCAAATTTTATAGGAGTAAATAGACAACATATAATTCAGGCAATTCTGTAAAATGCGTTTTTCTCTCAATCAAGCTTTTAACGAAAAGTGTCTAGTAGCGTGAGTTTGACATTATCCTCTCAAATAAGTGTTTGGGGAAGCAGGTAGTCTGTGCTCTGGTTAAATGCAGACCTACACACCCATACTCATTGAAGTTCTCTGAACTGGGGAAAGGCTTGCCACACTTTTTGTGGGAGCTCTTGTATTTTCCTCTGCACGTGTTTTCTCCAGTCTAATAATTATACTTTGTCTTTTTTGATAGTGTATTTTTCCATGTAGAATTATGTAGGAGGCCACTCCAGCTCCACAGTGATGGGCTTAGCAAGTACTGAGGAGTAAGCCAAGATTTTCCCTAAAAATAATTTCAAGTTTATTCCAGCATATGAACAGATGGGTGACCGAGGCCCCCAAAGCATGGCCACAGGAATTTTCATTTGGAACAATTTCAAAGTGGGTGTTAACAAATGTCCACCATGGCCATAAAAATAAACCTCAGGAAGGGGTCCACAGAACACTGAACTCTAAGCAATGTAATTTCCTACAGAATGCTCCAAGGTAAAATGATTACAAAATAATTCCTTAATGCCTGAATGAGGTGCGACCATATATAACCATGTATAGATCCATACGGGATGTACCTATGACGACTGTATGTCCTGGTGGCTTGGATAGTCCTAGATAATACCTGTTGTTGTGGCATGATTGTTAATACTACCTCCTTTATTGTCATAGTGTTCAGCTCCACTAATACCTTTTGGAAACATTTCTAATTGTACAAGATGATTACTGAAAATGTTATGCTAATGTTAAGTATTTTTTCCAGGTATTTTGCTTTCATGCTTCTTATTGGTTCTGCCTCCTGCATTTGAGGACATGAAGAAACAAATATGAACATTAAAAAAAATCCTTAAAAATCCAATTTTTTTTCTTTTTTTAAACATCTTTATTATACTATAATTGCTTTACAATGGTGTGTTAGTTTCTGCTTCATAACAAAGTGAATCAGTTATACATATACATATATCCCCATATCTCTTCCCTCTTGCATCTCCCTCCCTCCCTATCCCTCCCTCCCTATCCCACCCCTCTAGGTGGTCACAAAGCACCGAGCTGATCTCCCTGTGCTATGCGGCTGATTCCCACTAGCTATCTATTTTACATTTGGTAGTGTTTATATATGTCCATGCCTCTCTCTCACTTTGTCCCAGCTTACCCTTCCCCCTCCCTGTATCCTCAAGTCCATTCTCTAGTAGGTCTGCATCTTTATTCCCATCTTGCCCCTAGGTCCTTCTGATGATTTTTTTCTTTTTTTAGATTCCATATATATGTGTTAGCATATGGTATTTGTTTTCCTCTTTATGGCTTACTTCACTCTGTATGACAGTCTCTAGGTCCATCCACCTCACTACAAATAACTCAGTTTTGTTCCTTTTTATGGCTCAGTAATATTCCATTGCATATATGTGCCACATCTTCTTTATCCATTCATCTGTTGATGGACATTTAGGTTGCTTCCATGTCCTGACTATTGTAAATAGAGCTACAGTGAACATTTTGAACCATGACTCTTTTTGAATTATGGTTTTAACAGGGTATATGCACAGTAGTGGGATTGCTGGGTCATATGGTATAGTTCTATTTTTAGTTTTTTAAGGCACCTCCATACTGTTCTCCATAGTGGCTGTATCAATTTACATTCACACTAACAGTGCAAGAGGGTTCCCTTTTCTCCACACCCTCTGCAGCATTTATTATTTGTAGATTTTTTGATGATGGCCATTCTGACTGGTGTGAGATGATATCTCATTGTAGTTTTGATTTGCATTTCTCTAATGATTAATGATGTTGAGCATTCTTTCATCTGTTTGGCAATGTGTATATCTTTTTGCAGAAATGTCTATTTAGGTCTTCTGCCCATTTTTGGAATGGGTGGTTCGATTTTTTGATATTGAGCTGCATGAGTTGCTTGAATGTTTTGGAGATTAATCCTTTGTCAATTGCTTCATTTGCAAATATTTTCTCCCATTCTGAAGGTTGTCTTTGCGTCTTGTTTATGGTTTCCTTTGCTGTGCAAAAGCTTTGAAGTTTCATTAGGTCCCATTTGTTTATTTTTGTTTTTATTTCCATTTCTCTAGGAGGTGGGTCAAAAAGGATCTTGCTGTGATTTATGTCATAGAGAGTTTTGCCTATGTTTTCCACTAAGGGTTTGATGGTGTCTGGCCTTACATTTACGTCTTTAATCCATTTTGAGTTTATTTTTGTGTATGGTGTTAGGGAGTGTTCTAATTTCATACTTTTACATGGAGCTGTCCAGTTTTCCCAGCACCACTTATTGAAGAGGCTGTCTTCTCTCCACTGTATATTCTTGCCTCCTTTATCAAAGATAAGGTGACCATATGTGTGTGGGTTTATCTCTGGACTTTCTATCCTGTTCCATTGATCTATCTTTCTGTTTTTGTGCCAGTACCATACTGTCTTGATGACTGTAGCTTTGTAGTGTAGTCTGAAGTCAGGGAGCCTGATTCCTCCAGCTCCATTTTTTGTTCTCAAGATTGCTTTGGCTATTCGGGGTCTTTTGTGTTTCCATACAAATTGTGAAATTTTTTGTTTCTAGCTCTGTGAAAAATGCCAGTGGTAGTTTGATAGGAATTGCATTGAATCTGTAGATTGCTTTGGGTAGTAGAGTAATTTTCACAGTGTTGATTCTTCCAATCCAAGAACATGGTATATCTCTCCATCTGTTTGTATCATCTTTAATTTCTTTCATCAGTGTCTTATAATTTTCTGCATAAAGGTCTTCTGTCTCCTTAGGTAGGCTTATTCCTAGATATTTTATTCTTTTTGTTGCAGTGGGAATTGGGAGTGTTATCTCAATTTCACTTTCAGATTTTTCATCATTAGTGTATAAGAATGCCAGAGATTTCTGTGCATTAATTTTGTATCTTGCTACTTTACCAAATTCATTGATTAGCTGTAGTAGTTTTCTGGTAGCATCTTTAGGATTCTCTGTGTATAGTATCATGTCATCTGCAAACAGTGAAAGCTTTACTTCTTCTTTTCCAATTTGGATTCCTTTTATTTCTTTTTCTTCTCTGATTGCTGTGGCTAAAACTTCCCAAACTATGTTGAATAATAGTGGTGAGAGTGGGCAACCTTGTCTTGTTCCTGATCTTAGTGGAAATGGTTTCAGTTTTTCACCATTGAGGTCGATGTTGGCTGTGGGTTTATCATATATGACCTTTATTATGTTGAAGAAAGTTCCCTCTATACCTACTTTCTGCAGGGTTTTTTTTTTATCATAAATGGGTGTTGAATTTTGTTGAAAGCTTTCTCTGCATCGATTGAGATGATCATATGGTTTTTCTCCTTCAGTTTGTTAATATGGTGTATCACATTGATTGATTTGTGTATATTGAGAATCCTTACATTCCTGGAGTAAACCCCACTTAATCATGGTGTATGATCCTTTTAATGTGCTGTTGGATTCTGTTTGCTATCATTTTGTTGAGGATTTTTGCATCTATGTTCATCAGTGATATTGGCCTGTAGTTTTCTTTCTTTGTGACATCTCTGTCTCGTTTTGGTATCAGGGTGGTGGTGGCTTTGTAGAATGAGTTTGGGAGTGTTCCTCCGTCTGCTATATTTTGGAAGAGTTTGAGAAGGATAGGTGTTAGCTCTTCTCTAAATGTTTGATAGAATTCACCTGTGAAGCCATCTGGTCCTTGGCTTTTGTTAGTTGGAAGATTTTTAATCACAGTTTCAGTTTCAGTGCTTGTGATTGGTCTGTTCGTATTTTCTATTTCTTCCTGGTTCAGGCTTGGCCCATCATGTATTTCTAAGAATTTGTCCATTTCTTCCAGGTTGTGCTTTTTTTTCTTTTTTTTTTTTGCGGTACATAGGCCTCTCACTGTTGTGGCCTCTCCCGTTGTGGAGCACAGGCTCCGGACGCGCAGGCTTAGCGGCCATGGCTCACGGGCCCAGCCGCTCCGCGGCATGTGGGATCTTCCCAGACCAGGGCACGATCCCGTGTCCCCTGCATCAGCAGGCGGACTCTCTACCACTGCGCCACCAGGGAAGCCTGAGGTTGTGCATTTTATTGGCATAGAGTTTCTTGTAGTAATCTCTCATGATCCTTTGTATTTCTGCAGTGTCAGTTGTTACTTCTCCTTTTTCTTTTCTAATTCCATTGATTTGAGTCTTCTCCGTTTTTTTCTTGATGAGTTGGTGAATGGTTTATCAATTTTGTTTATTTTCTCAAAGAACCAGCTTTTAGTTTTATTGATCTTTGCTCTCGTTTCCTTCATTTCTTTTTCATTTATTTCTGATCTGATCTTTATGATTTCTTTCCTTTTGCTAACTTTGGGGATTTCTTGTTCTTCTTTCTCTAATTTCTTTACATGAAAGGTTACGTTGTTTATTTGAGATGTTTCCTGTTTCTTAAGGTAGGATTGTATTGCTATAAACTTCCCTTAGAACTGCTTTTGCTGCATCCCATAGGTGTTGGGTCATCGTGTCTCCATTGTCATTTGTTTCTAGGTATTTTTTGATTTCCTCTTTGATTTCTTCAGTGATCACTTTGTTATTAAGTAGTGTATTGTTTAGCCTCCATGTGTTTGTATTTTTTACAGATCTTTTCCTGTAATTGATATTTAGTCTCATAGCGTTGTGGTCGGAAAGGATACTTGATACGATCTCAATTTTCTTAAATTTACCAAGGCTTGATTTGTGACCCAAGATATGATCTATCCTGGAGAATGTTCCGTGAGCACTTGAGAAAAATGTGTATTCTGTTGTTTTTTGATGGAATGTCCTATAAATATCAATTAAGTCCATCTTGTTTAATGTGTCATTTAAAGCTTGTGTTTCCTTATTGATTTTCATTTTGGATGATCTGTCCATTGGTGAAAGTGGGGTGTTAAAGTCCCCTACTATTATTGTGTTACTGTCGATTTCCTCTTTTATGGCTGTTAGTATTTTCCTTATGTATTGAGGTGCTCCTATGTTGGGTGCATAGATATTTACAATTGTTAGATCTTCTTCTTGGATTGATCCCTTGATCATTATGTAGTGTCCTTCATTGTCTCTTGTAATAGTCTTTGTTTTAAAGTCTATTTTGTCTGATATGAGAATTGCTACTCCAGCTTTCTTTTGATTTCCATTTGCATGGAATATCTTTTTCCATCCCTTCACTTTCAGTCTGTATGTGTCCCTAGATCTGAAGTGGGTCTCTTGTAGACAGCATATATATGGGTCTTGTTTTTGTATCCATTCAGCCAGTCTGTGTCTTTTGATTGGAGCTTTTAATCCATTTACATTTAAGGTAATTATTGATATGTATGTTCCTATTCCATTTTCTCAATTGTTTTGGGTTTGTTATTGTAGGTCTTTTCCTTCTCTTGTGTTTCTTGCCTAGAGAAGTTCCTTTCGCATTTGTTGTAAAGCTGTTTTGTTGGTGCTGAATTCTCTTAGCTTTTGCTTGTCTGTAAAGCTTTCAATTTCTCAGTCACGTCTGAATGAGATCCTTGCTGGGTAGAGTAATCTTGGTTGTAGGTTTTTCTCCTCATCACTTTAAATATGTCCTGCCACTCCCTTCTGGCTTGCAGAGTTTCTGCTGAAAGATCAGCTGTTAACCTTATGGGCATTCCCTTATGTGTTATTTTTCCCTTGCTGCTTTTAATATTGTACTTTGTATTTAATTTTTGATAGTTTGATGTGTCTTGGCGTGTTTCTCCTTGCATTTATCCTGTATGGGACTCTCTGTGCTTCCTGGACTTGATTCACTATTTCCTTTCCCATATTAGGGAAGTTTTCAACTATAATCTCTTCAAATATTTTCCCATTCCCTTTCGTTTTCTCTTCTTCTTCTGGAGCCCCTATAATTCGAATGTTGGTGCGTTTAATGTTGTCCCAGAGGTCTCTGAGACTGTCCTCAATTCTTTTCATTCTTTTTTCTTTATTCTGCTCTGCAGTAGTTATTTCCACTATTTTATCTTCCAGGTCACTTATCCATTCTTCTGCCTCAGTTATTCTGCTATTGATCCCTTCTAGAGAATTTTTTATTTCATTTATTGTGTTGTTCATCACTTTTTGTTTGCTCTTTAGTTCTTCTAGGTCCTTGTTTAACGTTTCTTGTATTTTCTCCATTCTATTTCCAAGATTTTGGATCATCTTTACTATCATTATTCTGAATTCTTTTTCAGGTAGACTGCCTATTTTTTCTTCATTTGTTAGGTCTGGCGGGTTTTTGCCTTGCTCCTTCATCTGCTGTGTACTTCTCTGTCTTCTCATTTTGGTTAATGTACTGTGTTTGGGGTCTAGTTTTTGCAGGCTGCAGGTTCATAGTTTCCATTGTTTTTGGTGTCTGTCCCCAGTGGCTAAGGTTGGTTCAGTGGGTTGTGTAGGCTTCCTGCTGTAGGGGACTAGTGCCTGTGTTCTGGTGGATGAGGCTGGATCTTGTCTCTCTGGTGGGCAGGTCCACGTTTGGTGGTGTGTTTTGGGGTATCTGTGGACTTATTATGATTTTAGGCAGCCTCTGTGCTAATGGTTGGGTTTGTTTTCCTGTCTTGCTAATTGTTTGGCATAGGGTGTCCTGCACTGTAGCTTGCTGGTCGTTGAGTGGAGCTGGGTCTTGGTGTTTAGATGGAGATCTCTTGGAGATTTTCACCGTTTGATATTACGTGGAGCTGGGAGGTCTCTTGTGGACCAGTGTCCTGAACTTCGCTCTCCCCCCTCAGTGGCACAGCCCTGACACCTTGCTGGAGCACGTAGAGTGTGTCCAAAGCACCTGACGGATACCAAGAAATAGGTGAGGCTCAAATGGTCCCTGCTTGTACCAGGCACTGGTTTGGCGTAGACTCCAGGTGTCCTCTGGTGGGTGTCTCTGATATCCTGCATACTGAAAATTAGGGAGTAAACCACCGGGGGACCATCCAGAAAAGCAAGGGTCTGTGCTATTTAAGAAAAAACCTTCCTGTACGAGCACCCCACAGCCCCTCCTCAGACTTTGGGGCACAGACCGGGAGCGCTTGTCTCCAGCAGACGTGACCACACACAGGCACTTGTGGTGCTTCCTCCATTGGTTCCGAAGAAAAAACCCCCAAATTTTAATTTTAACATGATGTTGAACATTTTAATGTATGTGTGTGCATGTGTTACATCAATTTTAAACTTTGATGGCATTTCAAAGTATTATGTAGAGTCTTTGCCATTGTAAAAGTCCTGGAATTGTCCATTTATTTCTGAAGGTGGAATTAAACCAAATAAAATACTTCCATGGGAAGGCTTATATTGATAACTGTATGTTAATCCTCTAAATGTTAAGTAAATGTATAACTTCTGACACACACACACAACAATGTGTCCTGGCTTGAATGATAAATTATATGATCACACTACTCTTACCTGATTCTTTGGAGTCAATGCCAAGAAGTTGATAGAAGCTGCAATCATATACTGTTTTTAACGATGGTCATTGGCAAATAGTGATGTGCTTGTGCCTTGTGTCAAATACTAACCTGAGAAACCAAGCTCCCAATTTATTGATGACACTTGCCATACATTTGAAATAACCATTATGTCTTTAATTTGTGGACAAAAGGGGTGGCTCTTTAAAACAATAAATTACATCCTGGGTACTGCTAGATCATATACATATATGGGGAATATATGGGGAAAATTTTGAGCCTGTAGCTTGGAGTGTTCCTGGAACAATTATGAAGGAAAGAAATCTTCCTCCAGGAGCTTTATACGGATTGAACTTTTTTTTTTTAACATCTTTATTGGGGTATAATTGTTTTACAATGGTGTGTTAGTTTCTGCTTTATAACAAAGTGAATCAGTTATACATATACATATGTTCCCATATCTCTTCCCTCTTGTGTCTCCCTCCCTCCCACCCTCCCCGTCCCACCCCTCCAGGCAGTCACAGAGCACCGAGCTGATCTCCCTGTGCTATGCGTCTGCTTCCCACTAGCTATCTACCTCACGTTTGGTAGTGTGTATATGTCCATGCCTCTCTCTCGCTTTGTCACAGCTCCCCCTCCCCCTCCCCATATCCTCAAGTCCATTCTCTAGTAGGTCTGTGTCTTTTTTCCTGTCTTACCCCTAGGTTCTTCGTGACATTTTTTTAAAAATTCCATATATATGTGTTAGCATACGGTATTTGTCTTTCTCTTTCTGACTTACTTCACTCTGTATGACAGACTCTAGGTCAATCCACCTCATTACAAATAGCTCAATTTCGTTTCTTTTTATGGTTGAGTAATATTCCATTGTATATATGTGCCACATCTTCTTTATCCATTCATCTGATGATGGACACTTGGGTTGTTTCCATCTCTGGGCTATTGTAAATAGAGCTGCAATGAACATTTTGGTACATGACTCTTTTTGAATTATGGTTTTCTCAGGGTATATGCCCAGTAGTGGGATTCCTGGGTTATATGGTAGTTCTATTTGTAGTTTTTTAAGGAACCTCCATACTGTTCTCCATAGAGGCTGTACCCGGATTGAACTTTTAAGAAATAATCAGTTATACAACATGAGAAAGTGGTGTCCTGATACAATCATAGAGTTGGCTGGGATTCACAAAGTTCAGAGCAATTGACCTTGGTTTGTCCAGCTGAGACAAGTATGCAGCTTAAGTATCAACCTGAATCTGACTTTCCATGACCTCTTTCACCAATTTATACTCAAGCAACTCGTTTAGGTCCTATTGTTATATCTAGGGGGCCAGAGTCAGGCCCTTCCACAAGGATTTATTTACCCATGTTTTTTCAAGGCACAGGGCTTTAAAATTACAGAGGCAGATCCTGATTCCAAGCATCGTGGCTCAGTTTTCTTGTCCAGATGCTAACATAATTGTGGATGTGCTAAAATGTGAAGCAATGCATTTGAGTTGAATTCTTTCCACTCATGGAGAAACCACTTGTAATCACTTTCCAAAGACCTTCAGAACTCCCCCAACCTTGGGTAGAATTGATCATCCCCTTTGTGTACTTGCAGACTCTTCTCTATGTGTCTATATTTGCCACCAGCACACATTCAAATATTTGTTTATTTATCCATTGCCCATCAACTTTGAGTTCTACAGTAGCAAGGACAGTGCCTTATTTACTTGTGCACAGAGTCTGTCTTGAATGCAGGGGAAAATGTGTTTTATCCATTTACCTGACTATTTTTAAGTAGCAAACTTTCAAAAAGAAAAGTCCAAAAATGATATGACAGACATCTACTACTCATATTTACTAAATATTAGTTTTTCATATTTGCTTCAGGTGATTTTATTTTTAAAGAATCAAAACTTTACAGCTATAACTAAGGCTGTCCCCTGCATCCCAATTCCACTTACTCATTCCACAGAGATAACCACTATCCTGAAGTAGGTTGTGTCATTCCTGACACATACTTTTACAACTTTACTCACATGCCTGGGTGTACCCATAAAAATAATATTGTTCAAAATGATTTAAAATTTTATGTGTGAAATTCTTTTAAGTCCTTTCCCAACTTACTTTATTAATATTTTGTTTTCAGTATTCATCTCTATTGATGCATGTGGGTCTAATTCATTCATGTTAATTGCTGTATTCTATTGTGTGAGTCCCTCATGGCTCGTCCATTCCATTACTGACAGACATATTAAGGTTGTTTTAAAATTTTCCCAGTTATGAACCAGGCAGCAGTAAACACCCTGGTACAAATCTTGTTGAGTACATATGTAAGTTTTTCTAGGATATATTAATATAAATGGGAATTTCTGGATTTTTTACATCTGATTATATCATTATTTCTCCAGTGTTACACCACCATGAGCAGTGTATAACATTCCTGTTTTTCCATCTCACCTATTTTTGGTGTTGTCAGACTACATTTTTGTCAATGTGACAGGTGTGAAACATCTTGTTGATAACTAGTGAGACTGAAAATCTTTTCATTTGCTTATTATACATTCATGCTTCCTTCTCTGTGAATTGCCTGTTCATGACCTTTATCCATTTTTCTATTGAGTTCTAGGTATTTATCTATTTATATATTCTTGATCCAAATCTATTGTCAGTTACATGAGTTGGAAACATATTTATCAGTCTGTAGTTTGTATTTTAGCTTTAATAAGTCTTTTGTCAGATAGAGATTTAATGTAGCTAAATTTCTTAGTGTTTTTCTTTGTAGGATTTTTGTGATTTAAGACATCCTTTGACACTTCAAACACTGAGACACTGCATATTGTCTTCCAGAACTTTTAAAATTTTGCTTTTCATACTTGTGCCTTTTATTAATCTGAAACTAATTTTCAGCATGGAATGAAGTAAAGATCTACTTTAATTTTTTCCCATACAGATAGCATTTTTTTAAACAATGCCATGCTCCTCTCGCTAATTTGAAAGCCACATGTCATACACCAAGTTTCCATTTAAATGTGGTTCTGATTTTCAGCTCTTGATTCAGTTCTGTTGGTTTATTTATAGATCTGTCCACCAAAGGCTTTTTGTTTTTCAATAATTTTAACTTTTCAATGTGTTATGCTCTCTGGTAAGGCAAGTTTCCTTCCTTATCATCTTTAAAATTATCTTGACTATTCTTGGCATCTTATTTTTAATATGAATTTCAGGATTATCTTTTCAAAATCAATGAAAAACCCTGCCATGGTCTGTATAGGGATTACACTAATTTTATTATTTAATTCTGGAGGAATTATTATATAGAATCTTCGTACCTATGACCTTGGTTTATTTATCCATTTATTTATTTATTTGGTTTTTTCCCTTTAATAAAATTTTGTAATATTTTTGTGTTCCATAAAGGTCTGGAATATCTTTTGTAGAATTTATTTGTAATTGTCTGACAATATTTGTTAACAGTGAGTGGGAATTTTTAAGAATTATATTTTTTAATTACATGTCTCTAATATACAACAATTCTGTTTATTTTGGTGTGCTGATTTTTTAAAATTGAGATGCAATTCACCCGACATAAAATTAACCATTTAAAAGTATACTTTCACAATGTTGTGCAAGCATTGCCTTTATTAAGTTCTAAAACATTTTCATTGCCCTGAAAGAAAACCCCATATCCATTAAGAAGTCACCCTCCATTTTCCCACCACCCCATGCCCTGGCAACCACATATCTGTTTTCTGTCTCTGTGGGTTTACCTATTCTGGATATTTCATGTAAATGGAATCATATAATATGTGACTTTTTGTGTTTTGCTGCTTTCACTTAGCATATTTTTAGGTTCATCCATGTCGTAGCATGTATCAGCACTGTGTTTCTTTCTATGGCTGGATAATATTCCTTTTTATATATATACCACATTTTGCTTGTCCACTCATCCCGTTTGACATTTGGCATGTTTCCACCTTTTGGGTATTGTGAATAGTGATGCTATGAACATTTGTGTATGAGCATTTTTTTGAGATCTGTTTTCAGTTCTTTTGAGTATACACCTAGGAGTGGAATTGCGGGGTCATATGATAATTCTATGTTTGACTTTTTGAGGAACTACCAAACTATTTTGAACAGTGGCTACACTATTGTACATTTCTGGCAGCAATGTAGGCAGCTTCCAATTTTTTTACGTTCTCATTAACACTTGTTAGTTTCCATTAAAAAAAATTCCACTGTACCAAGTGGATGGAAAATGATATCTCATTGTATTTTGTTTTTGTTTTTTTTTAAAGGATATATTGGGAGTAGGAGTTTATTAATTAATTAATTTATTTTTGCTGTGTTGGATCTTCATTTCTGTGCCAGGGCTTTCTCTAGTTGTGGCAAGCAGGGGCCACTCTTCATCGCGGTGCATGGGCCTCTCACTATCGTGGCCTCTCTTTTTGCAGAGCACAGGCTCCAGGTGCGCAGGCTCAGTAGTTGTGGCTCACAGGCCTAGCTGCTCTGCAGCATGTGGGATCTTCCCGGACCAGGGCTCGAACCAGTGTCCCCTGCATTAGCAGGCAGATTCTCAACCACTGCGCCACCAGGGAAGCCCTCTCATTGTGGTTTTGATTTGCATTTCCCTACTGGCTAATGATGTTGAGCATCTGTTCATGTGCTTGGCCATTTGTACATCTTTGGAGAAATGTCTTTTCAAGTTCTTTGCCCAGTTTTCATTTGGGTTGTTTGTCTTGATATATACTGGATACTAGACCCTAATCAGATATATGATTTGCAAATATTTTCTCCCATTTTGTAGGTTGTCTTTTCACTTCATTAACAGTGTCCTTTGATGCACAAAGTTTTAAAATTTTGTTGAAATACAATTTACTGATTTTTGTTTATTTCTTGCACTTTTGGTGTCATATCTAAGAATCTGTTGTCAAATCCAAGATCATAAAGATTTACCCTATATTTTCTTCTAAGAGGTTTATAGTTTTACCTCCTCTATGTAGGGCTCTCTTTAGGTATAGATTTATTAAATTTATTCTACCATGACTTGATGTGCTTTATCAATCTGATTCCTTTTAAGTAGTATCTGCTGTTTAACCACTCTAGTTTTAATGACAAATTTTCTAAAATCTATATACTTTTTAAAGAGCATGCCTCTTTAATTATATTTTGATTCTATCTTTAATGTCATTATTTTATTTTAAACATAATTATTTTATAGTGTTTCCAAGATTAGTATGTGATGTCAACTTCTTGGTTGTATTAATCCTCTTGTTTTTCGTATCTGCTAAGTCTCTCTCATAGTAAATCATTTTCTTGAGTAGTTTATGCATTGTGAATTTTCCAGCTGAGGTTATTATTTTAATCAGATCCTGAAGGTTGTGAAAGTGTTTCTCCAGAGCAATCTTGTGTTTGCCCAGAGTCTTGGAAGAGTTTCATTTCTTTGGGTGATAGGGTTTTCTAGTCTCTGAGGGGCTAGCTTTTCGGAAATACAGGCTTTTGGTGGAGGATATCAGTCACAGCTTATTTTATAGCTTCAAGGCAATTGTCTTCTTTTTTTAGTGTGGTGTTAAAAAGCCCACTAAGGCCTGTGTCATGGTCTGATATCCCTTCCAAGCTATCCAAGTTCTCTCTGATAACTTTACAACTCTGACTTTAAGTTACTCTTCATTTCTGGTACTTGGGGATTTTATTCACTTATTTAACAGATTTTTATTGATCACCTATAATACATCAGGTATTGTTCTTGGGTTATATCTATGAATAAATAGACCAATATTTCATTCTTTAGCAGTTTATATTCCAGCCGCAGACAGATAAAAAGTAAATATATAATAAAAAAGTAAATTACGTAGAGTCCTAAAAAGCAATAAGTGATATGGGGTTGGGGGAGAGAACCAAATAAAAGGATCAGGAATAGTGGAGGAAGGCAGGCAAGCTGGAGTATGAAGTAATGTTTGCAGGGTAAGCTTCATGGAAAGATGAAGTTTGAGCAAAGGCTTAAAAGAAAGGAAGGTGTGAGCCAAGCAGCTTTCTAGGGGAAAAGTGTTGCAGACAGATAAAAAGCAAAGAAAAGTCTCCCATATGTGAATGTGCTTCACGCATCCTAGAAGTAGCAGGGAGGCCAGTGTGGCTGGAGCTGATTACTTAAGGCCAGAGAGACAAAGGGAGAGGGTAGCTGTGAAGACTTTGGCTTTAGTCTGAGCTTTGAAGAGAGTAGTGACATTATCTGACCTACGTTCAAAAAGATCACTTTGGCCATGTGTTGAGAAGAGGCTGTAGGGAGATATGCTGGAAGGGTACTGTGGTAATCCAGGAACAGGATGATGGAACCCAGCCAGCATGGGGGCAGTGGAAGAGGCAAGAAGGCACAGGCAGTGTGGTTTCCTGATGGGTTCGATATGGTCTATGAGAAAAAAAAAAAAGAATTAAAGACAAGTCCTCTCTTCCTTTCAGCTCAGCTATGTGTGTATAATATTCATTATCATTATTTTCTTAAATCTAGTGTTTCTCTCTGATCTTAGGAGGAGTGTAGGTCTGTGTTAACTTCGGGTAACCATATTCTGAGACTGGAAGCCAATAAAATGAGTTTTAAAATGGTATCTTTTGTTAAAATATATCTTTAAAAGTTGTGTTGTTGTGCATCCTTAGACATTTTGGAAAGTCCAAGCTCTTTAAAGAAAGTGTCTCAGAGAGCTGAATTGTTCGATCCTTTTGAGGAGCTGCTAAGGATATACTTAGCACAAATGGATCAGGACAATAGCGGGTAGGTATCTGATGAGAGGGATTCTTAATTCCTCAGGCACTTCCTGGAAAAGATAAAAGTATCTGGAAAAATATACAGGTGGGATTTTCCTCTCAACTATTGGCATAACAGATATAGGGATTTTATTTTTCTTTTCTTTCAACAGAAGGAAAAAATTCTGAGTATTTTAAAAGACTTTCTTTCATTAGATAACAGAGTTCTTTCACATGAATCAGCAAAATGGCAACAAGGGCTTATTGTATTTATTGTGATGTAATTGCTTGGAAACTGTCTGAGGAGACCAAGTGGTTTGGGTCAATAGACCATAACTAAGGCACTACCCAATATGGAAAAAAAAAAAAAACCCTTCAAAATCTTTTGTAGCGTTTGTCTTGAAATATTCAAGACAATTGATACTTACAACCTAAGGTGGATATAGTAAGAAAATTAGTACTCCCATGATATTCACTTCCTCTCTGTTTGAGTAAGCCATTTCAGTCATTGGCCAAAAATGTTAACCGAGGAAAACTGTGGGCATGGTAGCAGATAGACACCTTCTATTCATGAGATGTGTGCAGTGTCCACCCTTTTCTAAAGACATTCAGGAAACATTGATTCCTTACCCACATTTTCCAGGGCTTGCCCTCCAGTACCCAACTTCTGCTTCCCTATTGCACTTGCAATGGAAAGGGATCAGGGCAGGGGGACTCCTCTTTCAGAGTGTTGCTTATTGCTAAGGGATGGCAAATAATATAACATTTACCCCAAATAGTTACTCTTCTCCAATCCCTGAAATTCACTAAAACCTATTGTTTGTTTACAGAAGTACTTTGACCCTACAGTCTATAAATAACTTGTTACTATCCTCTTGTCCCTTAAGGACAGTGCTTCCCAAACTTTACCTTGGGTCCACTCCCAGAGTTCTGATACAATAAGTTTGGAGTAGGGACTCCAATTTATGTTTTTATAAGTTCCCAGTATGTGTGGGTCCAGGAACCATCCTTTGACTGTGTAGGCAATGTTTTTCAAGCTTGACTGCACCTTCAACCACTTGGAGAACTTTCAGAAATCCCAAATAACTGACTGCATCCCAGACTAGTTAAATCACAATTCTGGAGGGTGGGACCTGGCATCAGAATTTTTAAAGCTTCCCAGGAGATTCTGTTAAACAGCCAAATGTAAGAAACCCTGCCTTCAAGTCTTTTGACTGGCGGCTGGATGTACTTGGTACAATGATCGTGATAAGCTGCCTGGGTACTTGGGCTGGTTTCCACCAGATCTCCTTTAACCCCTTCCTGGAAGCAAACCCTTGCTTGTGTGAAGTGAGAAATAAAGCACTGTGCACATATAGATCTCTCATCATCAAACTTTCAACAGACATTTTGATGCATGTGCGTTTAACAAAGAGTAGAAATTTCTCCATGTGTCACTTAGTGCAAACCTAAAAATTAATTATTGGAGCTGAATTTGCACACTGGTATAATGAAGAAGTAAAAAACATACTCTTATTTTCCAAAATGTCTTTTTGGTTTATGTTGAAACATTATGATATGACCCAGGACCCCAAAATAAACTTCTGTGAATATTTAGACTATTTTTTGGAGAACCGTGCTATCAATAGTATGGGCAAACTTGTTATAACTTGGATTTATTTAAGTATCAGCACTATGTTTCTATTTTTTTGTCATTGTTGAAGTGATTAGAAGCTTTGTCATTAAAAAAACCCTTTGACAGTTATAATTATTGGCAGATAATTTTAGTTTATAAAATTATAAAGAAAAATATATAGTTAGATGAAGCAATAGAAGCCTTAAAGACCATTCTGAATATAAGTTAGCCACAGGCTTATACGTTTTTTGATGACACAGGACTCGACTTTGAGAGAAGGCCTGAGTTTACACACTTGCTGTGTGACCTTGGATAATTCATTTAAACTTTTTAATGCTGAGTTTTTAAAAATCTCCGAATTGGGGTTAATACCACCTATAAAGGGTATTACTGGGAGGATGAAGTGAGATACATGAAAATGCTTGCTAAGTTGCAAAATTCTATACAAAATAAGTGTATCATGTTCAGGACAAGCCATATTAGGAGGATCATTATTTTTCAGTAATGCTAATAAATTTCAGTGACTATTGAGTAGACTGCAAGACTTTTGAGGATGGGAGTTATGGTTTATTTATACTTGTATCTCCCCTATGTAGCACTGAGCTTGGGACACAGAAGAAGCTCAATCATGATTGCTGAATAAATCACCATCTAGATGTTTTATCTTAGTCCCCTTTATGACCAGTACCACAGATTTATGTGAAAACAAGGTTGTAAGCTAGAGAACAAAGCTTTTCTTTGAATGAGTATAACTGATCTCTGAGGATTGAAGTTCTGTATTTTCCCTCATTAGCACCAGAATCTAACCACTTCAGCTAACAGGATCAGACACAAATTTATATGTGTGTAAAGCTACATCTTTCCTTTTTATGCAGTGAGTACTCCTAATTTAAGAGCTAAATTACCAGTAGAAAAAAATAACTGTTTTATGTTATCAGAGGGGTTGGCAGTTGACATGTTTCACTTTTCCCATGGCTTAAATTGTTCTTCTGTAAAAATTAGGTCTTTGGGTAGTGAATTGCTACCCAAAGCAATCTTTTTAGGCCACTTGATGAAATAAATACACGAAATGAACATCTAAAAATTCAGATAGCTATTGATTCTTTGTAATGCTCTCATTTTTCAGTAGCACCTGGGAGATATTCAGGAGCCAGAGAGACCCTGGATTATTTTCACCTTGGGTGTTTATCTTTGTGATACTGAATGCACAAAATGCATTTACGGAGGTAATTAAGGTTAAATGAGGTCATAAGGGTGGGACCCTAATCCCACAGGACTGGTATTCTTATAAGAGTGGCGCAGAGGTGTGGCCATGGGAGGGCATAATGAGGCGAGAGATCTCAACAGAAACCAACTCTGCTGCCACCTTGATCTTGAACTTCTAGACCCCAGAACTATGGAAAAATAAATTTCTGTTGTTCAAACCACCCAGTCTGTACATTTTATTTTGGCAGCCCCAGCAGACTAATAAAAGGCTGTCTTGGTCCATTCAAACTGCTATAATGGAAGTATCATAGACTGGGTGGCTTAATTAGCAAGCATTTATTTCTCATAGTTCTGGAGACTGGGAAGTCCAAAATCAAGGTATCGGTAGATTTGAAGTCTTACGAGGACTTGCTTCCTGGTTTATAGATGGCAGTCATCTTGCTGTGTCCTCATGTAACAGAAGGGATGAGAGGGCTCTCTGGGGTTTCTAATCCCATTCATGAGAACTCTACCCTCGTGATCTAATCACCTTCCAAGTGTCTCACTTCATAATACCATCACTTTGGGAGTTAGGATCTCAGCACATGAATTTTGGGGGACACAAGCATTCAGTTCATAACAAAGGCTCTAACTGGTTTGTGATTAAACCCTAGAGAAAAAGGAGTTTTTGTAAAAGAAAAGAGCTATATTTACAGAAATCTCTAACATAAGCTAACAGAGAGTAGCATGACAATTGGGATGTGAAGAATTACTCACTGTCTAGTCAGAGCAGCTTCGGAACCAAAAATGACCCCAAGGGTCACTGGGGGCAGGGCACCAGGGGCAGCACCAGGGAATGGCACGGCATCATGTCTTGGTACATTGGAATCTCCTCCATGCACTTGAGCTTAGCACAGTGCATCTTCTGTTGGTACCAGCTGGAGATAAACCAGAACCAGTGGGATGGCTGCCACAGGGGAAGCCTTGGTTGTCACTGTCAGAAACAGGGACCCAAACCCAAAAGAGAGAGCAGAACATGAGTAATGAAGGATTGATTACTCTTCCTGAACACATATGAGACACCTCCTGGAAACTCCCTAAAATAACTGGAAGATGAAGAATGTTTGAAATTATTTTGAAGCCCTGTAATAGTGGATATGAGTTTATTTCATTAGCTTAATGGAACAATCTCATGGCACATACAAAATGGCAATATTAACATAAACGATGTAGAAACTGGGATCAGGCAGAAACTAACCTCTGTAGGGCACCTATTAAATGCTAGGCAGTGGGCTATTATCTGAATTATTTCTCATTTTCTGTATAACAACTCTTGAAACTAATATCGTTGCCCCTAATTTTTCAAATGAGGAAACTGGACCTCAGAGATGTTACGGAATTTGCCTGGGGTCACATAACTAGTGTCTCTGGAAACAGGAATACTAAGTAGATGCGTTTGACTTCAAAGTCTGTATTTAACACCCTGCTATACACAACCTATTAAAATTTCTGAGCTTTTTTTTTTCGTGTTGTGTATAGAGGAGAAAACATCAATAATACTTTTAATGTAAACTATTTTAATGCAAACTGTTTTCATGTTCCTTAAACTGTGGAAGTGGTTTGGCTACTGCCAGTGTCACTGCCCATGTTCTAAACATCATTACTATTCCTTCATTCATGGCGTTATTGAGCATCTACTGTGTTCTGGGTACTGAAGATATAGCAATAAACAAAATAGACATAGCCTCTGCCTCAGAGAGCTTAGAGATATTAAGCAAATTATCATAGCAATAAAACCTGTAATTAAACATGGAGATAATTGTTCTAAAAAAAAGTCAGGGAGGCATGAAAGGCTAACAGAGATGACATTTGGGTGGAGAAGAGGGAAAGTCTTCTTTATAATGTTGATATCTGAGAAAAGATGTGATGGATGAAGGGGGTCATAGCATAGAGGAAAGGTGAGGCTTCAGATGCAGGCAGGGACCATGTGATGCAGGGCCGTAGAAGCCCATGTTAAGGATTTTATATGTTAATATAAATGTAATAGACATTGAAAGGGCACTGTTGGCTTTTGAGCCAGGGGAGTAGATGTAGTATATAATCGCTCTGGCTGTTGTGTGGAGAATGAGTTGGAATTGGGTAGCAAGCTAAAGAAGGAGAGATTGGCGGGGAAGATTGAGAAGGGGGACCAGCAAGAGAAGAAGAAAATGCAGACTAAAGAAGTCAACTTCTGAACAAGGCAGGAGGGGCCTACGGCTGAAACGATGGAGGAAAGGGCAAGAAGGTGAGAGGCTGAAAGGATGCCTGCCATCCACGCTGAATAAGGAGAGAAAGGAAGGCTGGAGGGGCTGCTGAGAGAAAGTGAAGGTGTCCATGTGGCTGAGGACTCCTGAGGGAGAGGCAGGAAAAAAAGGAGGCACTGGTCAGACTGTTCATTGTGGACGGGGTGTGGCTGTGATGAGTTCCTGTTGGGATCTTGCTTGGAAGTGGGTTGCTGAGGTAAAGCAGAAGAACATGTAACTGGAAACAGAGGTCAAAGAATTGAGGTAAGAGTGTTAGGAATGTCATGTATGTGGACATGAGGTTGCCTAGGATGATGGAAAGAGCCGAAGCCTTCAGTGAATGAGGGAGAATGGCCAGGAGCTCAATAAACTGCTTTGAAAACCAAGAGGTGATGTTGCTAAATGGTAAGTTCAGTATTGCAGGGATTTTGCACTGGAGGGGACGAGTAATGGCCTGGAAGAAGCAATGGGGAGAAAAGGAGACACTGACTCCCCTCCCAATCATGAATGTGGCGAGAAAAAACAACCTCCGTTTCAGAAGGTCTAGGGGAAGCAGTGCACCCAGGGACAGCTAAGATTCGATTAAGCCAAGAGGGAAGGGGGGAGGAGGTGGAAGATGTGAGGGATCGTTGGTCACATAGTGGATCTCAGAAGGGGAGAGAGTCTTGCACAGAGGAATAGAGAGGATGTACAGAGTTGCAGTCAGTGTAAAGCCAAGTGGTGACAAGGGTCAAGCAAGAAGTGTCCTTTGGTGAGCGAGTTTGTGGGTTTAAGTGTGTGTGTGTGTGTGTGTGTGTGTGTGTGTGAATGTGTATGTGAGAACTGTCCAGTGCTCTCCACTGAGTGCCAACCCCAAAGTTAGAGTGAATACACTTGTTGGCTTTAGTCATAACCCTAGTGTTCTTTAGCAGACCTGTCACTTGTTTGGGAGCTGGAGAAGTCGGCAAGAGTTGCTTCTGGCACGTGTCTGTTCTTTGAAAAATAACCTAAGTCCCTTCTCTTGGGCCCAAAGTGAAAGCTACATTTTATTAAATTTTTAGCATAAAGTAAGCAGAAAATCAAGGCAAAATAACACTATTCTATTCAGAGCACTTATAGAGAGAGGAAATTAACTTTTTAAACTGTGAGATAATGCACTAGATAACTGAGCACATAATTAAAGGCATGGTGAGCCCTCGTTACAGTTCTCAAGTTCCTTCTACCAGTTCTTTTGTATCATAATTGTAAGAACATTTTGTTTCAGTGCAGGAGACAGCTATTATAGTCATCTCAATAGCATAAAATGTAGATTCCGTACGTTGCCGTTTATACAAATATACACACTCCATTTAACTCAAAAGGAATGTCATAGTTTAGGAAATAATTTTCAGGAATGATTAGAAAATAGTTCTAGGGATACATAAGAACATGTCTAAATAAACCTCAGAGTAATTCAGTGAACATTTTGCTGCTGTGAAATTTTCCCACAAGCTGTTCTTTTATTGCCTAAAATAAGGGAATTACATGGAAAAGATGAATTGCAATTTTCAAGGCAAGAGAAAATTTACCTTATCTATCACCACACCACCCTTCAGGAGGATTGGAACTCCAGATATTCTGGAATAATGGGCCAGAAAATGCATGGCATGTTCAGTGGACTGGAAGTCGCTTGGAGGATGAGAGCGGAAGTTCAGGCTGAGAGGAGGAGGTGGGTGAGGGATTAGGCTGCATAAGTCCCAGGGTGGGGTGAGGGAGGTGATGATGACTTTATATTTCTTGCTGGGAAGTTTAGACTTATTATAAGAACCATGAGGCATAACTGATGGATACTAGACAGAGGAGCAGCATGACCAGAATACCTCTTAAGAAAAGATCTGTTTAGTAGCTTTGTGGAAGGTGGATTGGAGAGAGAGAGACTACGAAAAAGACCAGTCAAGATGTCGTAACTGAGAAGAGAAACGATGAGGGTCTAAACAAAGCAAGGGCAATGGCTGATGAACAGAAATTTGAAAGAGATTTGGTAGCCAAGGCAAGTGAGTAGAAAGAGGAGTCCAGCAGGACTCCAAGGATGGCCCCACCACTGGTCTAAGGACTAGAGACTCAGGTCAAGTGCAGAAGAGGTTTGATCCCTGAGTTTTTATTTTTATTACCTTTCTAAACCCCCTCTTCTTGTACAGAACCCTGAGTATAATATCCTCATGCTTTTTGTATTTTTCCAGCAACTAATTCCTTTGCTTTCTTTCCCCTAACACCTGTGAATACCATAGATATCCCCATTGACCCTGTGCAAGATTTGTGAGACCTAGAGGCTAATTTTTTTTTGAAGATGGGGTAAGATATTTCTAATTTTGCTGGAATTTTATGGGCAATAAAATAAAATTTTTCTGTAACATCCCTGGGAAAGTCTAAAAGTACTCAATCTATACCTTTCTACTGAGCTTGAAAACATGTAGGAAACGATAATAATGACTTTTATTATTTATAGGGTTTTATTTTTTATAGGGTTTTAAATATATTGACTTACTTGGTCTTGAGCTGTCCTAACAATCCTATGAAATAAGACTATGGCAAACCCCATTGTACAAATGAGGAAACTGAGGCGCAGAGAGGTTATGTAAATTACATAAGGTCACACAGGTGGTAAGTGGCAACCTGCCTAAGGTGAGTTCACAGGTAGCAGAACCAAGATTTAAACCCAGGCTGTGTGGCTATGGGCCCAGACTTAACTACTCCACTGTGTCATCTCTCAATACTAGTACCATACTGTAATAGCCAGGGAGAGTGAATTTCTTATGCTAGAGAAATGACATGATGTTTATCTACTAGTCAGAGATGAGAATAGCACTTGGAAGTCAGGGCTTTTGGAGACTGGTAATGTTCTACCTGCCATAACCAGCAGGGGGGAGGGAGGTGATTTTTCTATGGTTGCCTTTATTCCTCCTTGTTCCCGGCCTCAAATCTTCTAAGGTTACTGGTATTGGGGACCTATTTCGGATAAACTTACCCACAATTGTTGATGATGATAAACAACTGTGAGGATATGATGGTGTTAACTTGTCACAAGAAGGTGGTTAATATAGGGAGGTTATCTATCTATCTATCTATATCTATCCATCTGTCCATTATTTATCTTTTAACCATCCATCCAACCATCCCTCCACTCCTATATATTCCCTGGCCTCTGTGTGCCATATACTTTATTTAACTCTTTCACATAATTAATTCTTAAAGACTTGTAATACCACTACTTTACAGATGAAGAAACTGAGTCTAGGAAAGAGTTGGATTCAGGTTCTCAAACCTGAAGCCAAGATTTGCAGTCAAATTTATCTGATCCCAAAGTATATATCCTTTCCCTTCACCACATAGTTCTTATGCTAAGTCTTTTACTTTGGGGCTAGATATTCTACTTATTAAACTAGGTTATTGCTGGTTTAAGGTTTTTTCAGATCATCCCTGTAATTATCTCTCCAGAATATTTGCAAGTTAATCTTCGTCTTTTCCAATACTGGTTATGAGAAATGTGATACACTAAGAAGAAAATCTACTCAGTACAGGCAAGTAAAGGTACATGCCTTGCAGGAGATGCTAAAGATAAGTTTTCCTCCTGTTTCAGGTGGATTGTATAGTCGCATGCCCCTTTTCTTATTCTTATTCTGTGAGAGTTTTGAGAAAAGCAGCGCAGATAAGTCTGGAGTAGCAATGCCTATTTTTCCATATACAGCATAATTAGCACGTTAAACTAATTTTAATGATAATATGCTTACTCTAAAATCAGTTAAAGCTCCATTTCAGTAACATCCTCTTAGAAGAGTACCCAGGTGCTTTAGAAAGTAGAAGTGAAAGACTTAGGTAAGGTGTTCACCTTTTTTTCTTGTACCTTTACCTTGTGTATCACTCAGAATGTCTGGTTACTGTGGCAATGGAAAGGACCAAAATTTCATCTTGATAAATAGATGCAGAGGAGTTAAAATATTTTAAGATGCATAACTTTTTCGTTTGAGGTTTATTTTCTTCTCAGGCTGATGATCAAACTAATTTTGCCCATAGTAACCAAGCAGGTAGTATTGTCTTTATTCATGGCATCTATTAAGTATAAATTACCTTGCTAAAAATAAATAACAATGCAAAATGAATGAACCCAGTTACAATATACATCATACATAACAGGATCAAAATGAACAGCTAGTTTATTCCCTACCACATTGCTTCCATAGATCTTAGCTGGGAAGACTCTGAGGTTTTAGAAGAGTGCTCTTTCAAGGATTTCCACCTGTTTGGGGCTAAAAAATAGGATTCACATAAACAATGTTTTTTATTTTCTTTCTTTCCTTTTGAGGAGGGCAGAGAATGAATTTCCTGTAAGTTCCATTTAGTACGTAGTAAGTTTCATCAAGTACCTACTCTTTAATAATAAAGGAACTTAATGTCATTAATAGCTATGACCTTTAAATTTTGTTCCAGAGTATGGCATTTGCTGAATTTAGATTGTAAATTCCAAATGTGTAAACACGTCTGAGCTACAGCTTTTATGTAACTGTGTGCCTGCTCTGCTTGCTTATTGGTATTTATGTCTGTGAACTCCTGCTAATTGGTTAATGTTTGTAAAGTGCTCTTGAGATGAAAAGCTAAGGATTACCTTACCGTAGGAGGGCGTGGGTGGCTGCCTGACAGCCTGCTGAGGTGTCTGCTGGGGTTTGACTGCCAGGGTGTGCCTCTGGGGTAATGACGAACCCCTGAAGAGTTCTATATCCCTGCTCCCCAAAAACTTTTCCATTCGATTCTCCTGGCTTTGCTAAGTCAGTCTTTGGACATAATAAAAACCTGCAAAGCTATAAAAGGAAGATTCTTCAAAGACTTTTACCCACTTACCAGTAGAGTTTGCTCTAATGAATTTGGGCAGCATCTGTATTTCATTACAAAAGAAACAATAATAATCATAGAAATACATAAAAAGTCCAAAAATACGTTGCTCTTAAAAATTAGGGGCCTGTGTTTTATTATTTTATCTTTATTTTCTGTACTATAAGCTTAAAGGGAGCCACATATTTATTTATATTCATGTATTGAATTGTAGGACATATATTTGTTAATAAGTTGGCTAAGAAAAATGTAATTGTGAACTGATAAAAATTTCCAGCCATGTCTACAACAGACCTATATTCAAAGGGAAAAGAGTTTTTTAAAATGTTATTTATTTATTTATTTAGCTAAAGTAGTTACTGAATTTTCTTTCAGCACATAGGAACAACATTTAGAATTTCAGTGCATTATATGATTCTCATGCTGGAGATTTTTTTTGTTTTTAAATACTACATACTAAATAATATTAAATGATAATACTGATTTTCTTCTCATTGGCCTATGTGCCTGCTTTTTGTAAGATTTATTTCTTGCATTTCCTGGATCTCTTCTAATATTTCATGTTAGCATTTCATAGTCACAACATTGGTTCACCTGCCTGGCATCACAGCACCCCTGGGGGATCCCTCCTGGGGTATGTGCAGTTGGTCCTGCAGAGGGAATTGGTGTCCAGGGGGACCCACGTCATTGCCAGATTCCCCTATGGAGAGAAAAAGATTTTCCAGCTGTTTATTTTTAATCAGCTGGTAATCAGTGCACTACTTGGAGTGAGTTTCAGAAGTGACAAAGCAGATACAGGTCCTACAGCCCACAAATTGTTTCCTTTGCAAGGAGCTACTTTGATTTTTGTCCAGAATTGTACATTTCCATACTTGTTTAAATTAAGCTTTGTTTTGAAGCTCTGCCATGTTTACCGAGGTTAACTTTTAAGTTCTCACAGGTTTTAAAGCTTCTTGTAAAGTTAGAAAAGCCTTCAGAGTAATCAGAAATACAGAAAAAGCTACTACAAAGACATTTTTAACATTGATTTTTTTCATAATCAAGAGAAATTAGAGAAGTTAAATGCTCCAAAATAGAGACTGGCTGGTCAAATTACCGCACAACCATTCAGTGCAGGTTGTGCCACCATTACGACAACATGCAGAATGCTTGTGCTATTGTATTATGGAAACAAAAAACAGAATAGAAAAGTGATAATAAAATATATTCTTAACTGTGTGAAAGAGTCATAGAAATTGCCTGGAAGGAAATATAGCAAAACACCAAGTGATCATTTTCTTCTTAATGGTTATTTCATGTATTTCCAAGTTTTTACCACTAGCAAGTGTTTTTCTTTTTCACTCACTTTCTCTTTAAAGTAAATATTTAAAACATACAAAAGTATAGAGAATGATATAAAATAACAGGCATTTTTGTATCTGTATGACACTTTGCATGCTAACTTTTTGTCTCATTTGCTTAGATATTTTCAGTTATTCTTTGGAGATAAAGCGTTTGATTTCTCTTTTCCTGGATTACAAATTGGAGAATCTCTCTAGGATAAACCTAGAAGTGGCATCACTGGGTTGAAGATATCTACATCTTTCATTTTACCAAATTATTCTCCAATTTAGACTCCCAACAGCTGAATACATGAATTACTATTTCCCTACATTCTTAACACTTGATATTAGACTTTTAAATATTTGCCAAATTGGATAAATATTTTAAAAATCTTTTATGTGTTTTTATTTGCTTTTCCCTGTTTATTAGTCTTTAAGATTTACTTTGATGTGAATTGTCACCTTGCCCATTATTCTGTTAGGTCATTTGCTCTTATCCTGTTGGGTTGTTTTTTTTTTCCCAGTACGCGGGCCTCTCACTGTTGTGGCCTCTCCCGTTGCGGAGCACAGCCTCCGGACGCGCAGGCTCAGCGGCCAAGGCTCACGGGCCTAGCTGCTTCGCGGCACATGGGGTCTTCCCAGACCAGGGCACGAACCCGTGTCCCCTGCATCGGCAGGCAGACTCTCAACCACTGCGCCACCAGGGAAGCCCTATCCTGTTGGTTTTTAAACTTCATGATATAGTTGGGATACCAGTTCTTTGTCAGTTATATGCATTGCAAATGTATTTTTTCAGTCTGTAGATTGTCTTTATATTTTAAAAGTTTCTTTTGATGAACAGAGTTTTAAAATTTAGTGAAGTAAAATGCATTAGCATTTTCTTTATAAGTTTATGTCTTTTGTGTCTTGTTTAAAATATATTTCACTATCCTGAGGTAATAGCTATATTCAATATTTTCTTTTAAAAGAATTTATTTTTTCATGCTGTGATGTAGAAATCTAAGTTTATTTATTCCTTGTGTAGCTAACCATTATCCTGACATGATTTATTAAATGGTCCATTGCTTCCACACTATGCAATGCTGTCTCTATCTTAAGTCAACTTTTCAAATATGAGTGGGGTTTGTTTCTGGACCCTCTGTTTTATTTCTCTATTTGGTTATTCTTGTACTCCTACAACACTATCGTAATGACTACAGCTTTATAATATGTTGGTATTTGTTACAGCAGGTCTGTCTATCTTAGTTTCCTTCTTAATAACTTTCTTGCCTGTAATGGGCATTTTGTTCTTCCACATACATTTTATTATCACCGTATAAAGTTCTTTAAACAATGATTTTAGAATTTTGATTGGATTTTTGTGGATTTTATAGATTAATTTTTGGGAGGATTGATATGTTTAAAATATTGAGTTTTTCCATCTAGGAATAGTTTACTTCATTATTTAATTAGGTCTTTTATGTTTTTAACATTTCATAATACTTTATACCTCTTTTATTGGATTCTTCCTATTACTATGTGTGTGTATGTGCATAATACTGCTGTAAAACTACATTTTCTAGATGAAAGTGTCTGGTCTATAGGAACTCTTCATTTTTCTTTTGTCAATGTTCATCAACCTTGTTGATTTCTTTTACTAATTATAGGTTTACCTACAGATTTTCTTGGGTTTTCTTTGTAGAAAACCATGTCCTTGACAAATTATAACATATATTTCTTCTTTTCCACTTATGCTTCTAATTTTCTTTTTTTTTGTTGTTTATTGGTCTGTTAGAAACTGCTATCTGCACAATGCATTCATCCCTTTTTTCTTAAAAATGAGGATAGGATATTCCTAGCTAAAACACTACATTTTGCAGCCTATCTTATATTTAGGCATGACCATTGATATGTAAATAGAAGTAGTTAGGTTGAACTTCAAGAAAGCTCTTTAAGGGACAAAATGACTCCTGTTATAACTGCATCCTTCTGCTTTTATCTTGTTTTCCTTTCTGATGCATGGAAAATGGATATGATGTTTAGGGCTCCAGTCTCCATTTTGGGATCATGAAGTACCTCTGAGAATGCAAGCAAATGTCGAGAATGGTTGGACAGAATGTAAGATGGAACTTGGGCTCTGATGTATTCATGGAATTGCAATTTTAGGTCAGCACTGATGACATCAGGATTTCTTTTAAGCAAGGAAAAAAAATTACTATCTTGTTTAAGACACTATTATATATGTTTTCTGTAATACACAGTCAAATTTAATCATTTATATACATAGTACCATGTCTTCAGTAGCATTTTGATAGAAGAAATAATAGCAAGTATTGTATTTTTCTTAAATTTAGGGGAAAATGCTTCCAGTTTTTACTATTAAGTTTGTTGTTTGCTATACGTCTTTTGTAGACACCTTTTTAAACGTGTTCTTTTTATTCCTAGTTATCTAAGCATTTTTATTATGAATGTTTGTGGAATTTTATTGACTGCTTTTTCTGTATTATATCAAATGATGAAATAGGTTATCCCTTTTTATCTACTAATGTGATTTACACTAATAAGTTTTCCTAATGTCTTATCTTTCTAATATATTCTTTCACTTCTGGGATAAACTCTAGTTAGTTACTGTAAACTTCTTCTCACATATATTGCTTGATTTGATTTGCTAATGTTTTATTTAAGATTTTTGCATTTATGTTTTAAAAGTAGGTTTGGCCTATATTTTCTCTTTTTCATGATTGGGTTGTCTGTTTTTTGGCTGAAGTCCAAATTACTTCAAGAATTGAGTTGTGAGTCATCTCTCAGTTTATATTTCCCAGAACAGTTTATGCATATTATTGGCATTATCTTTTTCTGGATTATTCATACAATCTCCTCTGTCAAACTGCCTTGACCAGTGATCTTCTGGTGGGTAAAATTCAAATTCATTTTGAATTGTTTGGGTAAGCTTCAAATTCCTTAGTGGTCACAACTATTTTCACTTTCTATTTCTGCATGAGATAATTTTGCTATTTTTATATTTTTTTGGAAAAAATCTCTAGATTTCCAACTTTTCATAGTTATTAGAATAAAGTTGTTCCTTATAGTGTGTAATGAATTTTTATTTAAATTTTATCTGTCCCCAGATTCACTGCTAATATTATTTATTTGTTCCTCCTCTCCCTTTATGTTGATAGACATCTTAAAAGTTTGTCTATTTTTCTTAGTCTTTTTATTTCAAAACTTAAAATTTCAAACCATTTTGTGATTTTCTATTTCATTAAAACCTGCTAATTTTCTTACTTCCGTCTCCTTAAGCTTTATTTTGTTGTTATTATCTGGCTTTTTGAGTTGAATGCTTAGTTCATTTCTCCCCTAATATATGCATTTAAGCAACATATCTTATTCTAAGTACTACTTTTGCTGCACTCCACAATTTTGATACATAGTGTTCTCATGGTTATTTAATTCTCAGTAGATTCTAGTTTATATTAAGATTATTTTCTTTGATCTACAAATTACTTCAAGATGTGTTTTTCATTTTTAAACATATAGAATTTTTGGCTACCTCTTATTATCATTGCATTTTTGGAAAATTTTTAATTTATTTATTTATTTTTGGCTGCATTGGGTCTTCATTGCTGTGCACGGGCTTTCTCTAGTTGCAGCGAGCGGGGGCTACTCTTCGTTGCGGTGCGTAGGCTTCTCATTGCAGTGGCTTCTCTTGTCGTGGAGCATGGGCTCTAGGCACCCGGGCTTCAGTAGCTGTGGCGCATGGGCTTAGTTGTTCCGTGGCATGTGGGATCTTCCTGGACCAGGGATCGAACCTGTGTCCCCTGCATTGGCAGGCAGATTCTTATCCACTGCGCCACCAGGGAAGCCCATATCATTCCATTTTTTACATTATTGTTTAATCAATTTTTTATAGTGTTGTTAATTTTTGAAACATTTTAAACTTTCAGATTGCCCTATTGTATCAAATTGTTGAGGATTATAATCTTTTTTTGTTGTTGTCTGTGATATTCTTTTCATTGTTCATTTTCCTGTGTGTTTTATACCTTTCTTTTTAAATTGAAAACTGCTCTTTAGTGTCATTTGCTTAACTGTAGGACTCAGTGTGTCCTGGATTATGGAACTGCTTCTCAAGAATAGTATTGCCTTTGCTTCTGCTAAGGTTTCAAGGAGTTTTCATTAAATTAGTAGCAGTATTTGTGTTAATATTTGAACTTGGGAATGTTATGCCACCTACGTAGCTAAATATTCCCTGATACTTACATAAATTGCAGATTTGGAGTCTGTTTCTGATAATAGAGTTGATACTCAGAGCCCCGAGGAGCAATTTTTGATGTTTCCCTGGAGAATGATGAGTAAGAGGGCTTCTAAGCCCTCTTCATAGAGTGGGTGACCCACTCCAGGGCCCTGACTATATGTGGGGGTCTAAGCGCCAGCTGCCTGCCTCCCAGGGCCTCCGGGCCCTGCGTTTTACCCAGGAGTCAAGGCCTGCACAGGATCAGGGCACAAACTGATTGTTCGGTCTTTGAGTTCTCCTTTTATTTCTGGCACCTGGAGATTTCCTTTTCTTTCTTCCAGGTTTGCCTGTACATTAATCTTACTTGGTTACATTTTAGCCAGCATTTACATTATAGCTGACAGTGTAGATCTGAAGGCTACCCTAGCTCGGGACACAGGGAAACTAGTTATTGGAGAAGGAGGAAATCCTCCAGGAATATAGAGGACCTAGCAAGGCTCAGTGACAGATTGTTCTAGGGAGTGAGTAGCATCTTCTGGGGACTCACTCACTTAGCAAATGCTAACAGCCATAAAAGGGGAAATCGACAGTAACACAATCACAGTAGGGGACTTTAACACCCCACTTTCACCAAAGGACAGATCATCCAAAATGAAAATCAATAAGGAAACACAAGCTTTAAATGATACATTAAACAAGATGGACTTAATTGATATTTATAGGACATTCCATCCCAAAACAACAGAATACACTTTCTTCTCAAGTGCTCATGGAACATTCTCCAGGATAGATCATATCTTGGGTCACAAATCAAGCCTTGGTAAATTTAAGAAAATTGAAATCATATCAAGTATCTTTTCTGACCACAAGGCTATGAGACTAGATATCAATTATAGGAAAAAATCTGTAAAAAAATACAAACACATGGAGGCTAAAGAATACACTCCTAAATAACCAAGAGATCACTGAAGAAATCAAAGAGGAAATCAAAAAATACCTAGAAATAAATGATAAAGAAAACACGACGGGCTTCCCTGGTGGCGCAGTGGTTGAGAGTCCGCCTGCCGATGCAGGGGACACGGGTTCGTGCCCCAGTCCGGGAAGATCCCACATGCCGCGGAGTGGCTGGGCCAGTGAGCCATGTCCACTGAGCCTGCACGTCCGGAGCCTGTGCTCTGCAACGGGAGAGGCCGCAACAGTGAGAGGCCTGCATACCACAAAAAAGAAAACATGACGACCCCAAACCTATGGGATGGAGCAAAAGCAGTCCTAAGAGGGAAGTTTATAGCAATACACTCCTACCTGAAGAAACAAGAAACATCTCAAATAAACAACCTAACCTTATACCTAAAGCAATTACAGAAAAAAGAACAAAAAAACCCCTCTTGCACTGTTGGTGTGAATGTAAATTGATACAGCCACTATGGAGAACAGTATGGAGGTTCCTTAAAAAACTAAAAATAGAAGTACCATATGACCCAGCAATCCCACTACTGGGCATATACCCTGAGAAAACTATAATTCTAGAAGAGTCATGTACCACAATGTTCATTGCAGCACTGTTTACAATAGCCAGGACATGGAAGCAACCTAAGTTTCCATCGACAGATGAATGGATAAAGAAGATGTGGCACATATATACAATGGAATATTACTCAGCCATAAAAAGAAACGAAATTGCGTTATTTGTAGTGAGGTGGATGGATCTAGAGTCTGTCATACTGAGTGAAGTAAGGCAGAAAGAGAAAAACAAATACCGTATGCTAACACATACATATGGAATCTAAAAATAAAAGTGGTTCTAACGAACCTAGGGGCAGGACAGGAATAAAGACACAGACGTAGAGAATGGACTTGAGGACTTGGAGAAGGGGAAGGGTAAGCTGGGACGAAGTGAGAGAGTAGCACTGACATATATACACTACCAGATGTAAAATAGATAGCTAGTGGGAAGCAGCTGCATAGCACAGGGAGATCAGCTCGGTGCTTTGCGACCACCTAGATGGGTTGGTAAGGAGGGTGCAAGGGAGCTGCAGGAGGGAAGGGATATGGGGATATACGTATGCATAAAGCTGATTCACTTTGTTATACACTTTGTTAAACTAACACAATTCCACTGTAAAGGAATTCTCCAATAAAGATGTTAAAAAAGTAATTTGTCATTTTTCCATTAAAATAAACTTTAAAATTACCTAATAAATTTTCCAAAAACATTTTCCTGATCAGAATTCATAAGGATGGATAGTATTGCGATAAATTCTCAAAATAGTCGTATCTTTTAATATACCTTTTTATTGTTAAATTGTGCTTAAAGCTACCAGTTACTTGAAAGTCGAACGTTTTAAAAATTCTCTTCTTCTTTAAAAGTAAGTTAAAATAGAAAGTCGTTTTAGGGTTTAAAACTGTACTTTTTTTTTTGGTACAGGTTCCAGTTGTTTTCTATTACCTTTTGTATTTATAAGTTGCTCTTTTAAATTTCAAGATCATCCTGTATGAACACACATTTAGAATGTTTTAATGAATTATTATGCTGTAAATCCAGAATTCAGGATGAGATAACTGGATACGTAATTGTGACCTAGCCTAATTTAGATGGCTCCCTGTCACACATGAGGTACATTTTAGTAAGTTTTGGTTAGTAACCTCAAGCATAAAGATTCATTTTTATATTATTCCTGTTGACAAGAAAAAAATCTGACAGAATTAATAAGATTTCTGGCCTATTATAGATCCAGCTCAACTCTTTGAGGAATGATAAAATTGATAAAAGTCTCTTATAAGCATAAATCCTCGTGGGTTTTATTATTTGATTTTTAAACTGTAGATTTTAAATGGCAGTTTTAGTCCTTTAACATTAAAGATAACCTTATAAAAATAAAGGCAGGAGGATTACATTTCCAATAAGAGAAGTGAAATGAGATGATGAATAGAAATAAAAGTGTAAATTATCAACAAATCTGTGGCATGCTACATATGAGCAGTTCCTCATATTTCACTATGACATTAATTATGTATTTTCCTCTCAAATTGTATCATCTTTTAATATAAACTAACCAAAACAGATGACAGTGAAACCTTGAGGCTTTCTTAGTTGTTTGAAGGAAGTGCTTCCCCCACCCCCAGAGCTAGTATGAATTTAGTATTGCCAAAAATTGTGAAAGAAAACTTGATTCAGTCAAATTTGTATACATGTTGTGTTATGTTGGAGGAAAAGTAACAATTAGGGACTTGTTTCTTTGAATTAGAAACTTTTGTGAGGGAGAAGGTGAGGGGAAAATCAGTCACACATTTGTATTGTAGAAACAAACTGAGTTTTAAAACAGTAGATGTTTCTTACATACTTAAGTAGAAGACTATGTTTTCTACTCCATTTGGTGTGTCTCCACAAATGCTTTCAGAACAAATAGAGAAAAAGGTGTTCGAATCATTTAGTCATCCATTCTACAAATATTTTTTCACAACCAATCACTTTTCTAGTGGTTGGAGATATACAATAAATAAAATAGATAAAATATCCCTGCCCACATAGAGTGTACACAGTACTTACACAGTTAGCATACTGATTGAGGTGAGAACAATAAATAAACATGCATGTGTGTGTATTGCATGCATGTGTGTACATGTATACTTATTTATAAACATAATTTATTATATGTTTATTTATAAATGAAACAGAGTATTATGAGCATAAAAAAGGAGGGAATGTTTGTGTCCCCCAAAATTCATATGTTGAAGCCCTAACTCCCAAATAGCCTTTGGGAGGTTGTTATGTTTACATGAGGTCATGAGGATGGGGTCCCCATGAAGAGATTAGTGTCCTTATAGGAAGAGGAAGATAGACCAGAGCTCCCACCCCCCCACATCTCTCTCGGTTACAGGAGGACACAGCAAGAAGAAGGTGGGTGGCTTCAAGCCAGTAAGAGGTTCTCCCCAGGAACTGAGTCAGTCAGCACCTTGATCTTGGACTTCCCCATCTCCAGAACCATTAGAAGTAAATTTCTGTTCTTGTGCCATCCAGTCTGTGGTATTTTGTTTTAGCAGCCTGGATGGACTAAGACAGAATGGGAGTGGGAAATGTGTGGAGGTCTGCGAAGACTTCACTGCAAAGATAATATTTAAATAGACATTAGGAGTTGAGGGAGTGAGCCATATCTTGGAGCAGAGTATTCTATGCATAGGGAACCACAATACGAAGACCTGGGGAGAGAAGGTGCTTGACTTGTTCCCAGAACAGCAAGTCAGAATGACTGGAGCAGTGAGTGCCGGCACAAGAGTACTAATAAATAAGTTCAAGGAGGTAAATAGCCAGCTAACTTGGGTAGGAAATGGAAGGTCATTTTAAGGACCTTGTCTTTTGCGCTGAATGGGATGAACAGTCATTGGAGGGTAATGATCGGCAGAAGGAAATGCTCTGAATTATGTTTTAACAGGATGATTCTAGCTCTGTGTAGGGAACATATGAACAGGGTTGGAGCAAGAGAGAAAAAAAGGGAACCAGAATGAGGGCCCTTTTGAGATGCGATAGCAGTAGAGGATGTGAGAAGGAGCTGGATTGTGGGTTTTGTATTTTCAAGGTAGACTCAATAGAACAGCTTGGTAGATTGCATGTGGCCTGTGAGAATAAGAGAGGAATAAGGGATTACTCTAAATTAATTGATATTGGCAAGTGGAAGAAAGAAGCTTCTATTAACTGAAATGGGGAAGTCATGCAGGTTTTAGGGAGATCAGTCGTTTGTTTTAGGAGATACTAAGTTTGAGATAACTATTAGATAACCAAGTGGAGATGTTGGATAGGTCATTGAATGTAGAATTCTAAAGTTCAGGGGAGAGATCCAGGATTGAGTTATAAATTTGAGAATCAGAAGCACGCAGGGGGTATTTAAAACATGAGATAGAGTGAGATCACTAAAGAAATGGTTATTAATAGAAAAGTCCCAGGACTGTGCTCTGGGGACACTTCAATATTAAGAGGTTGGTGATAAAACCAGCAAAGAAGATTAGCAATAACCAGTGGGAGGTGAGGAGGGAAAGCAAGTTAAGTGTGATATATATTTCTGGACTCTCTCTTCTGTTGCATTGATCTATATATTTATCTTTTTTCTATACCATATTGCTTTTGATTACTCCTTTTTACTTAGTCTTAAAATCAATTAGTATGAGTCCTCCCACTTTATTTTTTTTCAAAATTGCTTGTCTCTTTCAGCTCTTTTGCTCTTTCAAATATGTAATACAATTAGCTTTTAATTTTCTTCTAGAAATCTGCTCAGATTTGGAGTAGAATTGTATTTTATCTCTAGATAAGTTAGGAGAGAACTGACATCTTAATTTTATTGAGTATATCACACCATGAACATGGTATATTTCACCATTTATTTAGATATATTTTTATTTCTTTCAGCAGCGTTTTCTAGTTTTCAGAAGACAGATCTTACACATATTTTGTCAGATTTATACCTAATAATTTCATGTTTTTGAAGGTATTATGAATAGTGTACTTTTTCAACTTCCAATTGTTTGTTGCTATATATGTTATTTTTTGTTAACTTTGAGATTTTCTAAGTAGACAATATTATAGTCTGTGAAAAAGATGATTTTGTTTTGTTCTTTCCAATTTGTATGCCTTTCAATTCCTCTTTCTTTCCTAATTGCACTGACTAGGACCTCCAGTCCTATGTTGAATAGAAATGGTTAGAACAGAATATCTTTGTCAGATATCCTTGTCTTATTCCTAACTTTGTACAAGGTGGGTGTATTCGGATTTATATCATTAAGTATTATGTTAGCTGTAGTTTATTCAAAGATGTCCTTATCAGGTTGAGGCAGTTCTCTTTTATTTCTGGCTTGCCAAGAGATTTTATCATGAATAAGTGTTGTATTTTTTTCAAAACCTTTTTCTGCATCTACTGAGACGATCATATAGTTTTTAATTTTTTATTCTGTTGACATGGTGTACCACATTGATTGATTTTTTAATGTTGAACCTTGCATCTTAGGATAAAATTACCCGGTGACTATGTATTATACTTTTTGTATATTGTTGTATTATATGCAGTAATTAGTTGAGATGTTTGCATCTATTTTCATGACAGATGGTCTGTAGATTTCTTTATTTCTTTCCCTTCCTTCCTTCCTCCCTCCTTTGTTTCTTCTTTCTTTCTCTCTTTCTCCTTTCTTTCCTTCCTTCCTTCCTTCCTTCCTCCCTTCCTCCCTTTCTCCCTTCCCCCTCCCTCCCTTTCTTTCTTTCATTTGTTCATTAGTAATGTATTTGTTTGGGTTTAATGCCAGGTTATTGCTTACCTCAGTAGATAAGTTGGGAAGTATTTTGTCCTCTTCTTTTTTCTGAAACTATACATGTAGAATTAATATTTTGTCATATCATCTTTAACTGTCTATTAGAATTCACCAGCAAAGCCATCTTAGTGTTTTCTTTGTGGAAAGATTTAAACTATGAAGTAAATTTTTTAACAGATATAGGAATGTCGAGGTAATCTGTTTTTTGTTCGAGTTTTGGTAGTTTGCATATTTCAGTGAATTAGTCCATTTAATCTAATTTATAAAATTTATTGGCATGGAATTATTTGTAAAATTCCTTATTATTCTTTTAATATCTGTTTTATCTGTGGTGTTATTCATTTTTCCACTACATATGTTGGTAATTAGTGTCCTTTGTTTAACTTGAACAGTCTTACTATAGATTTATCAATTATATTTATATCAAAGAATTAGCTTTTATTTTCTTTGATTTTTCTCCGGAGTCCTCTATTTTCTATTTAAGTGACTTCTGATTTATTTTTATTTATTCTTCTTGCTTTAGGTTTAGTTTGCTCTTCTTTTTACAGTTTCTTAGGAAGCTTAGATCATTGACTTAAGACCTTTTTTTTTTTTATATATATATGAACATTTCTTTCTAAGCACTAGCTTAGTTCGAGTCGTCATATCTTGATATGCTATATTATCATTTTAAATTCTTTCAAAACATTTTATATTTTCCTTGTGATTGTTTTCTTAGATCCATGGGTTAGTTAAAAGCATGTTTCCAAACATTTATGGAGTTTTGAGATATTATTCTGTTATTGATTTCAAGTTTTTTAATTCCATGTTTTCAGTGAGCCTACTTTGTATAACTTTAGATTTTTAAAATTTGTTGAAATTTGTTTTATGGCTCAAAGTATGGTTTATATTGGTGTGTGTACTTGCAAACAATGTATACTGTGCTGTTGATTAGGAGATTGTTAGGTAAAGTTGGATGATAATATTGCTCAGATCTACATTCATGCTGAGTGTTTCTCCTATTTGTTCTATCACTTACTGAAAGAGGAATACTGAATTCTTTTATATTTGTGGATTTCTATGATTCCAGTTTATCTTCATTGCTAGCTTATTAGCCATCCCTTCTTTTTATTTTAACAGTTGCTCTCGAGTTTTGATATACATCTTCAACTTTTAATAGTCTACCTTCAAATAATATTCTACTACCTCACAGTTAGTGTGGGAAACTTATAGTTGTATATTTCCATTTCCTTCCTTCTATCCTTTGTATTATCATTGTCATATACTTTACCTCCACATACATTATTAATCCTGAAATGAACTTTTAGTTTTTTTGCTCTCAATTGTCAACTACCTTATAAAGAGATTTTTAAAAAAAGAAAAATAAATCTTTTGTGTTCACTCCCACTTTTACTATTGTGGCCCTCTTTATTTCTTTGTGTAGATCAAAATTTTCATCTAAGGTTATACTCCTGTCTGAAGAAATTCCTTTAAACTTCCTTTTATTGCAGATCTAAGCTTTTGCTGGTCTGTATTTTTAACCTTCATTTTTGAAATATATTTTTGCTTGGTGTAGAATTCTAGTCTGAAAATCTTCTTTTAGTCTTTTAAGGTGTCAGTGATTTGTCTTTTAGCTTGTATAATTTCTGTAGAAAAGTATTTTCTAAAACTTGTGTTTGTTTCCTTGCATGTACTGTTGTCCCTCACCCCATGGGTCTTTTCAAGATTTTCTCTTTGTTTTCAACAGTTTGATTATGATGTGTCTTGGAAAGTGTGTTTGTGCTTGCTCATGTGTACATTATTATTTATCCAGCTTATCATCATTTGATAAGCTTATCCCAAATTTGTAGTTAATTTTCTCTGCTATTATCTTTCACTTATTTCTGCTGCTCTCTTTTCTCTTTTTTCTGTTTATGAGTTTTAAATTATAATGTGTTAGAGTATTTGATAGTCTCATGGCAGTTGTATATTCTATTCTGCTTTCTTCATTCTTTTTCTCAATCCTTCAGGTTTTTATTTTGTATTACTATTTAAGTTAACTGAGTCTTGCTTCTGCTGTGTCTAGTCTACTGATAAGTTCATCCAACAAATTCTTCATCTCTATTATGATGGGTTTTTTTTAGTTTTAAATTTGATTCTGTTTAATAATTTCTGTCTTTCCCCTCTGTTCATGCACATTGTCCGTCTTTTCCACTAGATCCTTTGACATATTTATCATCACCATTTTAACGTTTCTGTCTTCCAGTTCCAACATAGAGGTCACCTCTGTGTCCATTTCTGTTGACTACCTTATGTCTTGACAGTGGGTCATTTTCTCTTCTTTTTTGTGTGTTCCTACATTTTGATTGGCTACTGGATATGGTGTGTGAGAAGAACAGCCTAAGGTGGTGGATGGATTTTCTCAGTGTTCTTTCAGCTCCATTGTTTCAGTAGTTGTTAAATTCCTGAGAAGCAGAGGAGGACTCTCCACACTCTTGCCCTTTGCCCTTTGCCCAGCAGTATCCTGATTTGCATGCTGCTCAGTATTGGGCTTGTCATGGAAGCAAATAGATGCTTTTGATTCCCTTGTTCCAGCATTACCCTTAGGCAGGCTGTATGCTCCTTTGCTTCACACGTGAAAGTTTCTCAGTATTTCTGTGCTTCCTCACCATGACAATGACACCCTGCTTGTATCTATGGGGTTGGAGGGGGTGGATCTTGGTCTTAGGCAGGAAAGAGCTCCAGCAGACCTCTGCAAGAACCTGGGCCCAAGCAGATTTCCCGCCTCTTCCTTAGGAATAATGTGCTTTGCTTCTACTCTTCCCTCAGAAGCAATGTACCTTTGCTTGGGACAGGTGGCTAAAGAGCTTTCTGTTTCCCCACTGCTTTTGCTTGTGACCAGGTGCATGGCAGGTGGTGGGTGATGAGCTGGGGGATTTCCACCCTCTTTCTCCCACAAGAGGCAGATAGTTTTTGTTTCCATTCCTTGACTAATTGCAGTTTACCTTTGCCTGGGCCCTTGGAGTGGGAGAGTTTTCTGCCCTTCCTCCAGCAATTTAAAGCTATTAGCACCTAAGAAAGAAAGGTCTAGGAAAGAAGGTGGGTTTTTTTCCTGTGCATCACCAGAAGACCTCTCTGCCTCTAATTTTTCTTGTGAGCATCAGTGGAGGCCAGAATAAAAGAGCTTGCAGTGAGTGCGGTCTCAACTTGTGCCTGAGGATATGAGTGATGCTAGCCTGTGCTCAGTCTTTAAGAATTTGCTATAATTTTAGCTTTTTCTTCTAGCCTGCTCTGATGATGGCGGCTCTCCTCTTGTGCACCACTTCATAATCTCATCTCTCCTCACAGAGGCTCTTCACTCTGGAACTCAGTTCACCTCGTTTGCCCTGCAACGTCAGCTCTCTAATGGGCTGCAGTAAAGTTAATGATTTTATGGATTATCCAGCTTTTCCTTATTGTTGGCGTGTGTGAGCAATGCTGTCTTGTGACTTTCTCTATCTGATTTGGCTGTCCATAGTCTCTTCACGTACATTAGGGTTTCCTACCTTCCTATATAGTCTTAGAAGAAAGTCCTGTAGAAATTCACCATTGGATTTTCCACATGGTGTCATTGGTGACTCAAGAAGTGCAGTTTCATTGGAATAATGGTGGCCAATGCTTGACTGGGGAGTGGGTTCAAGAGAGAAAGAAGGGAGAAGAGAAGTTGGAGGCTGTGAGTTTAGATAACTCTTGAGGACTTTTCCCAGTAAAGAGCCAAAGGGTTGGGATCTAGTGCTCATGTGAAGGGACTGGCCTTCGCTTGGAGCATGGAGAATTTATCTCTAGAAACAGGAGGGAAAGCAGAGTGTAGAGGCACTGACACTGGAAGATGTGATGGTGGGAACTTGTGGAGGTTCTTTTGTGATTTGCTTTCATATGCTGAGTGCTTGAGGTAACCAGATATCATGTGAGAGTGAGAATGGGGGAAGAAGTGTTGAAGGTTTGAGAACAGCTACAAAGGTGTAAATGAGTAATCTAAGATATTAGGAATGAGAATGGACTAAAATTTGAGAATAGATTATTTCCTACAATCGAAAGAGAAAACTAAGAGGAAACAACCAACAGCAGCAAAACTTTTCCTTATTTTTTCGTGATCTTCCATGTGTTATCCTGTAAATATATTTCATTACTTTGCAGTCACTTCTTTTTATACTGTGAAATACTTACCCAAGCAATAGAAGTGTTTAAGACAAAAGTAAATTATCTGCTTATTTGGCACCGTAAAGAAAAAACTACAGAGATGTTCACGATTCTGGCTAATTTTATGCGGTGTAAGTGTTGTCCTAGTATGACAGATTCCTCTGGCACCACTGGGACATTTTATCTGATAAATAAAGAAGCAGGCAATGATTATGGTTCATTGGCTTGAACCTCTTCCTGGCACTTCCAAAAAATATACTTAACTACTGTTGCGGGAAATCCTTAGCAAATTCCTCAGATGGATTTGACACTTTTGGAACCACACTGTAGCAATTTTTTACTCTTATAGGAACCCAAGATTACGGTAGATTTTAACCAGTTTTCTTAAGCAAAGTATGGCAAGATCAATGTGCCCTTTTCTAGTATACAAAAATGCACACCTACATGGAAGGAGAAGGAGTAACATCTGCATATTCTTTACTCGAAGGCCTTCTGTTTAGAAATTCTACTTGCTTATTCTAATGAGTTTTTGGGAATCCAATGTCTCTAAGTAGATTGATCAGAGGAGTGGAATTTGTCCCTTTGATTCTTAGACAAGTGAATCCTATAATTGGATTTTACTATGGGCCCCAAACTTTGACCCAGAGAAAATAATAAAAAAGATCAGAATACTCCTGGAACATTCACTTAGTGCTCCCTAAAGTTTTAAGCTGTGGGCTTGTGTGTAAGTATGTGTGGGAACACTCCTCTGTCATTCTCCTCCAAGGTATCAAGTGAACAATTCTGGGCATGGTTTGTACAATTAAACATAACCATGTTCAAACAAATGCCTGGATATTGCTTAACATTTTATTTGGTAGGAGAAAAGGGACTGAGAAAACTTTGGATTATTTCTTCCTCTTATTGACCTGGAATTTTCATCTTATGGCTTTGAAAAAGAAATCAAAGTCAGGTCTTTGATAAAACTTGATAAATATGGTAAGTTTGGGACAGAGGGGCAAAGTTTGATAGAATGGAAATAGGAGGAAATGCTGAATTGTGCTGTCGTTTGGAAGAAGATACTAAAAATGTTGCATTGTGTTTTAAAAACTTTAGACTCAAACTATCAGACAAATGAAACCCAAAGCCCCAGAGGAAGTAGTCATACAATTAAATAATCAAAAATTAAATCTAGTATAGATTTCACTTCTGAAATTTCATTAGGGCTTAATAAAATTTTAGTAATTTAAAAATACTGTAAAGCAGTGATTAAACATGAAATAGTATAGCTTGCAAGAAGGAAACTGAAGTCTGCCGAGAAATGATCAGGTCACAAAAACTATTAATTTTATATTACAGTTATGCAGAAAGTTTGAAGGAAAAGAATCCTTATGGATTTTTACTTATCTGTCAGGAAGAATAAACTGATGGATGGAACCATGCCATTAAACGTTTAGTGAGCTGTAGGAAGAATATTACCAGTTAATAATGGCTACCTGCTAGGTGGGAATGCCAGCTGCCTTCAAATTTCTTACAAGTAGCTCCAGGTCTTGCTGCAATGCGGGGCCTGCTGCTTTTTTTCTTTTCTGCTCTAGTTCTTTATGGCCAAATAAGACATCGATTTTTCTGATGTTTGCTAAAGAAATTTTTACTGCTGCTACTGCCCTTTGGTGTAATTGCTGATGTCTCCACGGGTCAGTGTTGGTGGGGCGAGTTTATAGCAGGTACACAGAAGAGAAAAATCCCCAAATAAGAAAGCTGAAACAAGATACAGGTTTATTTCTCTCTCTCATAGAAGTAATCTAGGGCTGGTACAGTGGCTTCATGGCCAATAGGGATCTAGTTTTCCTCTGGGGCTAAGCTCTGTCATTTTAGTCGGCCTCCATCTTCAAGGTCATGTTGTTGTGGGCCATGAGCAGGAGGAAATGCAGAAAGACCAAAATAGGCTTCTCCTATCCCATTGGCTTCCATTAAAGAGGTTTCCAAGAGGCTGCATACAGCGTTTCTACTCACATTTCATTGGCATAGACTTAGCCACATGGCTCCGCCCAGCAACACGGGGAGCTAGGAGATGCAGAACTTAATTCCAGGCAGCAGGCGGGACCCTCTACTACTCTGCTGCTAGCAAAGACAGAGAAAGGAGGTCAGAAGGCAAGTAGCTATCTTTATCATAACTACCAAAGCCACTGGCACAAGTGCTTCTGAGGATTTATGATTTCCATGTCCAATTGAGGGTTTTTTCGTAAATGAAACAATATTTTTGTATTAAAAATATGCAGATTCATTGTACAGCTCATGGAATGTACAGTGACATAAAAATAAGAACATTAAACATGTTCTCTAATTGCACTGTCCAGAAGTAACACTACCGACATTGGTATATATCCTTTTGGAATTTCACATGTATTTATGCCCTTATATACATAAATGAATAAATATATATATTGTATACTGTAGATATGTACAAATACACATTTACATAAAATATATAATTTGAACCATGCTATAATATTGTTACATATATATATTACTTGTTATTAACATTTCCTTATAGCAATAATATTTTTTGGAAACAGTATAAAAATTTTTATTGCTATATTATATTCCATCATATCAAAGGTTTACCTTGACCAATTTAAATGATATGCATAAGTAAATATACCTGAGTTTTCAATATTATATTTTATGTGATGATGAACATTGTGTTTTTGTTTTTTATTTATTTATTTTTTAACATCTTTATTGGAGTATAATTGCTTTACAATGGTGTGTTAGTTTCTGCTTTATAACAAAGTGAATCAGTTATACATATACATAGGTTCCCATATCTCTTCCCTCTTGCATCTCCCTCCCTCCCACCCTCCCTATCCCACCCCTCTAGGTGGTCACAAACCACCTAGCTGATCTCCCTGTGCTATGCGGCTACTTCCCACTAGCTATCTAGTTTACGTTTGTTAGTGTATATATGTCCATGCCACTCTCTCACTTTGTCACAGGTTACCCTTCCCCCTCCCCATATCCTCAGGTCCATGCACTAGTAGGTCTGTGTCTTTATTCCCGTCTTACCCCTAGGGTTCTTCATGACCTTTTTTTTCTTTTTTCTTAGATTCCATATGTATGTGTTAGCCTAATGCTATTTGTTTTTCTCTTTCTGACTTACTTCACTCTGTATGACAGGCTCTAGGTCTATCCACCTCACTACAAATAACTCAATTTCGTTTCTTTTTATGTCTGAGTAATATTCCATTGTATATATGTGCCACATCTTCTTTATCCATTCATCTGTTGATGGACACTTAGGTTGATTCCATATCCGGGCTATTGTAAATAGAGCTGCAATGAACATTTTGGTACATGACTCTTTTTGAATTATGGTTTTCTCAGGGTATATGCCCAGTAGTGGGATTGCTGGGTCGTATGGTAGTTCTATTTGTACTTTTTTAAGGAACCTCCATATTGTTCTCCATAGTGGCTGTATCAATTTACATTGTGTTTTTATTTGTTTGGGCTCAGTTTGGATTAATCCCTTAGTGTAATTGTTACAAAAAGAAATATTTGGTCAGAGGTTTTATATTTTGATTATTCGATATTATGTATCTCACATATATGTTTATGTTTAGATAATTTTACAATTGAGAGTATTTAGTAAAACTAAATCTAAAGCAAACTCTAAATTAGGCAATATGTTGTGAAACTAAAAGAGTTTATACAGGCAATTTTTAAAGGCTACTTTATTTTTTATTATTTTTTTATTAGAGTATAATTGCTTTACAGTGTTGTGTTAGTTTCTGCTGTACAATGAAGTGAATCAGCTGTATGTACACATATATAAAGGCTAGTTTAGAGTATTAGTGTTTATAAATTTGTCTTATAACACCACAATACCAACACTACCACCACACACACACACACACACAGAAAAAAAGATGACATGCAACAGACACTTCTAGCATCACTACCTTTCATAACATGTGTATTGAGGCCTGAATGCTGTCTGCTAATATTCCTTTTTGATGTTAGCATTAAATCAGACATTTTCTTTCTTTCATGTGAAAGAAATTACGGAATGCATTTATGTGTGTGCACAGGAGTAGGGAGGGTTCATTGGTAGGAAGACTTGAATACGTTCAGTTCCTTAGTATTTGGTCCCATTGACCTAACTGGGAATGGTGGCTTACCAGTAATGCTGCAGAAAGCATGGGACACAAGTGTATGACTGTGTAGGGGAAAAAGACTCATTTGCTGGGCATTGTGTTTACCACGTGAGAAGACACCATTTTTCTGTCTTGAATTCAGACCTATAGGTGCCATTAGCTTCATGTTGATTGCGTGAAGAATCTCAAAGCCCAGAACACCTCATTTATAACAATTCAGACTCTCTCTCTTAAGATACTTGAAAGCAAGACCAAACTTAGAAAAATCAGATCTTTCACAGTAGTATACTTAAATAGTTTTTGGTATATCTTTTTTTTTTTTTTTTTTGCGGTACTCGGGCCTCTCACCATTGTGGCCTCTCCCACTGCGGAGCACAGGTTCCGGACGCGCAGGCCCAGCAGCCATGGCTCACAGGCCCAGCCGCTCTGCGGCATGTGGGATCCTCCCGGACCGGGGCACGAACCCACGTCCCCTGCATTGGCAGGCGGACTCTCAACCACTGCACCACCAGGGAAGCCCTAGTTTTTGGTATATCTTATACATTTTCTTAATTAACAACTTGGAGAATGCCAATCACCCAGAGACCTTCAGAATAGTTTAACTGTTCATAGAATGACTGAAGCCCTGAAGGTCTTTCTAAAAAGAGAATTCTGAACGTGTATAGTTGACTAGCAAGGGTTTGAGGGAATTTTCTAAGATGTGGTTGTTAGTATGGACAAGGCGAGAAAAGGACATGGTCAATAATTATGATGAGAGATCTGCTTTTGGGAAGAAATCTTTAAAATTTGCTTAATATTTCACTTTGCTCGATTTTATCCCAAATGAGCAATTTAACAAATCTCATTTTTGAAAACTTAAACTCATTTTCATAGCTTGGAAAATAAAACCATTACTCCAGGAATCATCTCTTAATTTTTTTCAAACTTTGGAAGAAGTACTTTATAGCAAAATTGCACTTAGGCCATTTGCATTTAAAGACACCTTACACTTTCTTTTTCTTAAGACAAGTTCTATTTATTGGATACATATTACAGATCAAATTCTTCATGTGTGTTGCTTCTTATTTTCACAGCAAAATTGCAAGGGTGGAATTATTATTACTCCTTTATAAATGAGGAAACTGAGTTTCAGAGAGGGTGGACATTAGTGTCAGGTCTCCTGGCTACTAAGTGTCAGAAGTAGGATTGGAACTTAGGTCATATGGGCTGAAGTCACCACCACATAGGTCTAGGGTAGGCATTGGCTCTGGGATGGAGCAGACAAAAAATAAAAGGTGCAACTGCGGGGCTTCCCTGGTGGCACAGTGGTTAAGAATCCACCTGCCAAGGCAGGGGACACAGGTTCAAGCCCTGGTCCGGGAAGATCCCACATGCCGCGGAGCACCTAAGCCCGTGCGCCACAACTACTGAGCCCACATGCTGCAACTACTGGAGCCCGCACGCCTACAGCCCGTGCTCCGCAACAAGAGAAGCCACTGCAATGAGAAGCCAGCACGCCACAATTAAGAGTAGCCCCAGCTCGATGCAACTAGAGAAAGCCTGTGCACAGCAACGAAGACCCAACGCAGCTAAAAATAAATAAATAAAATAAATTTGTAGTAATAATTTAATTAAAAAAAAAAGGTGCAACTGCGTTGAATGACAGTGAAAGTGGACATGAAGATTTAAAAAGTGATACTTCAAAGTATTCCCTCGGTTAAGTTTGTTTTTCATTATTTAAAACGAAAATCCAGTAAAAAGGGGGAAGGTTCAGAATAAAATATTAGTCAATCCATACACTATTATGATTGAAAAGGACACCCAGCATCTTGAAATTTTGGAAATTTTATAGTTTTGAGCATTTATACTTATTTGATCTATTTGTAAAACAGAGGGGGAGATGTTTTGAGTTAACTAATGAAATAAGTGGTTCGTTTTCTTCTGAGGGCCTCATTAGTCTTCAAGGATTATAGCAGTGTCAGCAGCACAGCATCCACTTAACACTTATTGAAGGCTCCAAATGTATCGAATGGTAAGTAGGTAAGAACTTAGACAATTTAGGAAGGAACAGTTTGAGCCGGGAGGGAGTATAAACAGTATCACATTTTCCTGTAGGGCTCTTTATTCGTCTGTAATGTTCAAAGGCTAATTGTATATCCACAGTGCAAGGGAATGTTTAAGGAGTCTGACATGTTTGGCTCTTGAGAGGCAACATAGCTTACTGCTCATGATCTCCCGAACAAGAGTTCCTGGGTGTGCAAATCCTGAAATCCCGAGTCAGCCACTTACCAGTGTGTGTTCTTCATGGATAGGTTAATGCCTCTATGTCTCAGTCTTCTCATCTTTACAATGAAGATAATAATAGTACCGTTCTCACAGGCTTCTTATGAGGATCCCATGTGTGAATATTTGTAAAGCCTTTAGAACACTTTTTAATATACAGTGAGTGTTATGTAAGTGTTTGATACTTGTTTTAGGAAACACCATATAAAGCCAGATACTTGGGTGAACAACACTTTTGCTCACAACACATTATTTTGAGAATGCAATTCGGCAATTTCTTGAATTTCTTTAGTGCCAAGGAGATGCCATGATAAGTTTCTGTGATGGTGTCATTGTGTAAATCAGAAGCTAACTCATTCTAATACAATCTTGGAAAGGGGATTAGAAATTGTTAGGATTGTTTGAAGTTAGTTTTTCATCCCAGCTTGTGATTCTTATGCAAGGAGGAGGTAAGTAGAATTCTATGCCCAGTTAAATTTTAAATCAAGCTCTGTACAGGCAGACCTGTACCTTAGAGATACTGCAGGGTTCATTCCAGAGCACCACAATAAAGTGAACATTGCAATAAAGTGAAGTCACACAAATTTTTTGGTTCCCAGGCCATATAAAGTTTATGTTTACACTACAGTAGTTTATGGAGTGTGCACTAGCATGGTGTCTTAAAAAACAATGTACCTACCTTAATTAAAAAATACTTTATTGGCAAAAGATGCTAACCATCATCTGAGCCTTTAGCGAGTCATAGTAGTAACATCAAAGATCCACAACAAATATAATAATAATGAAAAAGTCTAAAATATTGTGAGAATTACCAAAATGTGGCACAGGGATATGAAGTGAGCAGATGCTGTTGAAAAAATGGCGCCGACAGACTTGCTCAATGCAGGTTGCCACAAACCTTCAGTTTATTAAAAAAATTCAATATCTGCAAAGAACAATGAAGCAAAGCACAATAAAATGAGGTATGTCTGTAATAAGATAACAATATTTTCAGGTAGTTAAAGACTTAGAAAGTTTACCTTCCATACATCCTAAGTTGTACTTAAGAAGTTATTTAAAGATGGATAAGAGCAAAATAAGGAGCAAATCAAGAACAACTTATGGCAGCCAGTTGATCTCGCTCAGGAGGGTAATGAAGCACAGTCCCATGGTGACAGCGGGGCTGTAGACCCCGAGAGCCATCAGTTCAGGCTGAGCAAGAGGACAGAGGACCAGAAGGGAAGAAACTAAGAAAAAGAGTTTAGAGAAGTTTGGTAATGCTCTTGAGAGACTGGATGTGTTAAGGCAGATGATACAAGGAAAAAGGAAAGGCAATTAGGAAAAACTTGAAAAACATACTCAGTGCCCTGTTGGTCCAAGGCCAACACTGGGTCTTTTTCTTGTCTATCAGTTCTCTCTTGATTATGTTGTCAACTTCTCTCTGGCACATTCTCTGAAATAAAGCTCTCCAGCTCTTCACTTTTGTGCACTCTGGGAATGGGCTGGGGGTGCGTTGTTCATATCTATGTTCCTTGCCCTGCACTCAAACTGAGATGGGCCAAGGTCACTGTGTAACAGCTGCAGCAGCCGACAGCGTGAGAGCTAAGATGAAACAAAACTGACGGGGTGGTGAAGAGAAATGCCAGTTAACAGGCAGTTACCAGTGACAAACTGGTTAATGTTTGTTCAGGAAGGAGCAACTTTTCTAACCCACACCAGACAACTGTTTGCATCGCAAAGGGCAGAATCTGTCATCATAATGAGGTGAGTCTTTTTTTAGACGAGTGTTTTTGCATGTGCTGTGTCTAGACAGGATACCGTATCTCCTGCAACCAGCACACACTTCCACTATCACACTGTGATCTTGTTAGCCGCATGCATTATTTTAAACCTGTAGTTTGATTAAATTTTCATTAAGCTAAAAATTTTGGACTATGTGTGTGCCAGTGGATTTGGGCTCTAAATAATGATAAAGTATTTCTTCATAAATGGAAAGTGAATCATCATATCAAAGAACACATTCAGTGTGGGATGCCATAAGTGGAGCTCTCCACATGGGAACATCATAGGGTCTAATGATGACTCCTCCATTATCAGACAATCAATAACATATAACCTGTTTGAAGTCAGGAAGGTTCAGGAAAGATGGCTAGATATGCATAATCTGGGAACTTTAATTAGTATTTTCTTCATCATTGCCCCCTAAGTTATTTTGTCAGGTGATAACACCTTCTCTCAGATACTGGTTTCATTCTCTATATCTTAAACTTCCAAAGAAAAATGATATAATAATTCTTATGAAGTATATCAACTCTGACTTTGAGAAGGCTATTTTAAATCTGAAAGAAAAGGTTCAGGTGACTAGTTCTTGAAGTATCAATTAGTTTATCCATTTTTCTCCCTTTAAAGTATTTGCATTACTTCTACTTGGTGCAGTCTAATAATTAATTTGGAATTATCTTTAAAGAATTGAGGAAAGATTAATGTTTCAAGTCTAAGTTAAAATGAGTGAGAAATATTTTGTATGAGAGAAAGAACTCTCCTGTATTACCTGATAGCCTCGTTACTAGAGAAACCTGATAGCTGGCATAAATAGTGATAATCTTATTTACTGAATGACTTTTCATTAACAGAAACAACACTAATAAAAAACAGAGAAATAAACACCATGTAGAAATCGAAAGCACATAAGAACAAACACACTATTACCCTTGTACAAAAGAAAATTGATGGCAGTGATATATTTAGGCCGAATGTCTATCAGTTATAAAAGGATGAGGGATCATATTTAGTCATCATTTAGCCAGAGACAGAAAAAGTAAATTGTTCCATATATTTCTTTTTAGAAATACGACTTTTCTATGAGAAAAGAGTTTTTCTGTTCGGATGACAATTCTGCACATGTATAATGTGGTGTTTTTTCACCTTCTTCAAATAACCTTCTTAAATGCAATTAATGTGACAGAGACCCAATTAGAAGCAAATGAAGTAAAGTGAAGGTCAGAATCTACAGGACCTAGGATACATGGTTGATGAGAAAATAGAAGAGATTTTGAAGGATGAGTTATGGCTTTTATAAGCACCAATTTAGAGTTATCACACTGAAAGAGAGAAAAATAGGCAAGATAAATTGCAAACTTTTGGGAATGACATCACCAACATTTATCTAATCTACTATTAATCTGGCTTTGTCTGTACTCTAACTTCAACAGTAGCTCCATTAAATTGCATTTTAAGAGTCAGGTGGTCACTGTTTTCTGGTATAAATCTAAAAAGTAATTTAGTAATAAAGTAATTTATGGCCTGAAACCTATCAGATTGCTATCAGTTGAAACTTGATCTTACATTTACCTGGAATCAGCGGTGTAATGTTTAAAATAGTACTTCAATCAGCTTATGTCCTAAAATTATTACCATTAAATACTAAGATTTCTCTAAAGTAGAGCAGTTATATTTTATGGTGTTTTATAGTAATTCACAAGGTTGTTTTTTTTTTCTTTTATCAAAATACTATTGAAGGGAAAACATTAGTGCTAGAAGTGATTTTAAAAATCCAAATCAATCTTTCAGTCATTTCATATTTCACGAGGTTAGAACTTTTGGAATAAAATAGATGGCTGTTTAATTTTTGCAATTATACTTTCTTCTTTATATAATTCATTAATCCTTTTTTTGGCTTTAAATAGGGCTTTTTAATCCTTATCATATCAGATACTGTTGACTGCCTACCTAGCATCCAATTCTCTCCTTCTTCCTGACAACCAGATATTGATTTTCTCAAACATTAGCTCCTCAGAGAGGCATCCTATCTCTAGATCATAAATAAACCTTATTAGTCTAGTGATGATTTTACTATCTGTTTGCCATTGGTTGGTTTTGGAGTGAGCATAGGATCTAGTTTTGGCCAATGAAATAAGAAGGGGTGTCTTATTGGAGCTTTCTAGGAAAGAGCTCCTTATGGGATCCAGAAAATATGCCCAGGGGAATAATAAAGTTCATTCCCATAATGGTAGCTCTGCAGTAGGCTCAGAAAATGATTGGTATAAATTTGAGCAAGCGATGGAAGTCCATAGGGAGGAAACTAAGAAAAAAGATTTGAAGGAATTTGGTAATGTCCTTGAAAGATTGGTTGTATTAAGGCAAACAGTAGAAGAAAAAAGAAGGCAATTAGGAAGTACTTGAAAATTTTTCTTTGTTTAAGAGCTCAAGGGCATCACTGGACATCTCTTCTGAATCACTTCCTTCTTGATTATGTTATCAATTTCTGTGTCACCCATTCACTGAAATAAATCTCTCTGGCTCCTCGCTATTTTATATTCTGAGACACTAGAAGAGGTGATCTGTTTTTCTGTCCCTGAATATAGTCTGGCTGTGAGGTCAGGAGAAGCTGCGACCATCTTGGTAGTTTCCCGAAGTCTAAATCAATGCTGGGGAGAGAGAGCAGAGGGAAGAGAACCATAGGGAGGCTGCGGTGAGCCCTGTTCCCTGCCCTGGGTCTGCTCTTCCTGTAGGTTTATTGTCATATGGGATAGTCCTCTTACCATTTATTCCAATTTGAATCTAGGCTTTCTGATACTTGTGGCTAATGGCTCCATCCACAAAAATCAAAATCTCATTGAATCTTCATCCTGTGTTAAGATGCTCTATGGGTGGGAGAATTAAAGTCATAAAGACAATCATTTAGGCATGTGTCCGATCTCCTTTATCCCTGTTTCCAAGTCTTTGGGCTGGTTGGAAATTGGGGTCCTTTCTCTGTCACAACAGCTTTATCTAAGCTTCTCTTTTCTAATATACTTGTCACATCTTCTCAGGGCTCAGTTCCTGGATCTCTTATTTTTACAATCTACTGCTACTCTCCAGATAATTTCATGACTCTAAATACTAACTATACACTGACAATTTCTAAATTTACATCTCCAGCCTGGAGATGAATTCCAGATCCTGTCTCCTAGAATCAGCTGATTTCCTGACGTCTCCACTTGGGCTTCTAATAGGCAGCTCACATTCAGTAAGTCCCAAACCAACTCTAACTCCCCCACCCCTCCAGAGAAGTTTGTTCTGCCATAATCTTCATCTCAGTTAATGCCACCTCTGTCCTAGCTGCTCAGGCCAAAGACCTGAGAGCTATCTTTGACTCCTACTCACATCCAATCCATCAACTATCTTGTTGGCATTCTAAATATACCTATAACCAGACTTCTCCTAACAACTTTCATATTACTGCTCTTGACCCTGGCTTAGACTCTTGCAAGTACAAGTGGCCTCAGGTTCCCTCTCTGATCTGCTTTCTCCCCTCCCCTCCTCACTGCAGCCTAGCCATGTTGCATTCCTTACTATTCCTGGAACACGGAAAGGCAGGAAGGTTTCCACCTCCAGGATTTTGTACACACTCTTTCCTTTGCTTGTAGCTGTCTCCCTCCTCACCTCCCCTGGCCACCCTATTGCTCCCTTACTTAGTTAGGTTTCTGTTCAAATGTTAATGAGAAGTGAGGCTTTCCCTACTTTCTTTTCAAAATTATAACATCTTTTTCATCCTCAGACTCTATTTCTGTGCCTGTATGATTTTACTTCTTAACACTTAGCACCATCTGGCATATTACATATTTTACAAATGTATTGCTTTATCATTTGTTTCCCCCTCCAGAATATAAGCTCCATGAGTGCAGAAATTTTTGTCTGTGTGGTTCACTACTGTATCTCCATTGCCTGGAGTAGTATTGGCACACTGTAGGCACTCAATATATTTATGTTTAAGTAATGAAATTATCCCTTTCTCTAGGCGATAACTAACTAATCTGATAAGTGAGTTCTTGCTAGTAGGTGCCAGTGATAACATACTAAGATTTTAGTCTAAGAGATAGGCCTTAATATGCCTAAGTATTCAATTTAAGCATGAGCTCTTTGAAGTCAATATTTTAACAAAAATCAATGATTTTAATAGTGCGTATTTCAGTAGTTGTGAGAAAACGTACCTTGCCTTAGACTTTCATATCTGATAGCATTCTTTCAGTTGTAACAGAAACCCAACTCAAATAATACAAAAAGTATCAGCTCACTTAATGGGATGTCTGGGTATAGGGTATTGATCAGGCTTCCCATAATCTTGGCTTCATTTCTGTTTCCTGGAAGTCTCTTTTCTCAATTCTCCTCCATGCGTTCCTCCTCAGGTTGGTAAAATGTCTGTAGACATCATGGCTTCCCATCTATGCATAGCAGTGGTCAGGAAGAGAGAGCAGAGGTTGTTTTAGAAAATGTCTGGAAGGGTCAGAATTTTCCTAGCAGATCCCTTTAAGCCACTCCTCAGGTACCACTTGTTCAATGTGAGTCACATCCCCATTCCTGACTAGATTATTGGCAAGAGGTCTGGGATTACCTGTAGCTACTAAACCCACTCAAGAGCTGGGGGAGAGGAGGCTTCTCCAGGCATGTGGGGTTTCTGGGGAAAGGGGAAGGCTGAAGAGCTTCAGGTGACTGGGTCTATGAGGAAGGAGGAAGTGGGAAGGCAACCAAGGTCGGCTGTTTCTTTATTTCCTATGGGCCAGTGATTTCTATTCAATCAGTTTTAGGAACAAGTTTATCATTGTTAAGTTAATAGCTATAAAGTGTTTTCTTCTTTAGATTCTAAATGCACCTAAATTGCTGCTGCTTATGTAGGCAAAGAATTTAACTCTTTTTCTCCTAAATGAACTCAATGTCACTTAGAGGGGAAAAAAACCCTTTATTTTTATCTTCTCAGATGCTTTGAATTATGTAGCTAGTGCTATATGAAAGGTGAAATGAATTCATTAGTTCCTCAAATTATACTCGCATTGTCATATACACTGTTGATATATTTTAGTTTTATTATAATGATAAATATATTTATTAAGACTACAGGGACTTCCCTGGTGGCTCAGTGGTTAAGAATCCACTTGCAATGCAGGGGACACGGGTTCAATCCCTGGTCTGGAAGATCACACATGCCGCGGAGCAACTAAGCCCATGTGCCACAACTACTGAGCCTGCGCTCTGAGCCTGGGAGCCACAACTACTGAGCCTGCGCTCTGAGCCTGGGAGCCACAACTACTGAGCCTGCGCGCCACAGCTACTGAAGCCCGCATGTCTAGAGCCTGTGCTCCGCAACAAGAGAAGCCACCGCAATGAGAAGCCTGCGCACCACAACAGAGTAGCCCCCGCTCGCCGCAACTAGAGAAAGCCTGCGCACAGCAACAAAGACCCAACGCAGCCATAAATATTTAAAAAAAGGCTATAAAATGAAAGTGAGACAAATGTTGTATGTCTTCTCATCCTGAAAATTATGCTAGATACTCTTTTTAAAAGAATATATTGAAAATGTGTATCAGGATCAGTTGAAGGACAATTGAAATAAAATAACACAAATCTGTTTTGTTTTTTTTTTTTTGGCATCCTAAAATCTAGGACATAAAAAGAATTCCTGGAGAATTTGAAAGCATGTGATTTGGGTTTTCATTATAGATCCAAAACGAGACCCAGGTTTCATGGAAATGCTCCAGGTATTTATAAATCAGATACATCCCATGGGCATTCGGCATTACTCGATTATATATGCACATAAGTTTGACAAAATGTTTTCTTCTTGGTTTCACACAGAAAGTCCTAGAAAACGGGTCTGTGGGGAAAGACTTCTTCCTGACCACGTTGTCTGTGGCTAAATCTGTGACAAGACCATTACCACACCAGGCAGTTGGGTCATTAGGACTAATTGTGGGGCACCCAGACTGTAGGAGGGCAGAAGGCTGTCACAATAGAGCAGAAGTGCATTCCCCAGGCTCTCTCTGGAAGAGGGATTTGCATACCCCATGAATCCTGCCTTCAGTTTATTGGTGAGCTAGCCTCTTCTGTGCTATTTAGATTGCCCTACAAAGACTCAAGCCTTTACAGAAGGGAAGCAGGGATTAGCTATCTTCAGTGCAGTAGAAAATTCCTTTGCTGGATTTCTCTCTGTAAAATCCAAGAATGAGGCTTTTGCCTTTTTTTCTTTCTATCTTTCTTTCTTTTTTAAATTCAGCTCTGAAATATTAGATAGACCAGAGCTGATGAATAAGCTTCTGCCATTCAACAAACGAAGAGTAACTTCCAGTCTGAGACTCATTCTTGAGGTGAGCCCAGTCAACCTAAACTGGGGCTTATTATCTGAGAAAAGAGATAGAAAGACCTGCCGTCTAAACAGAGTGCTCCTAAAATCATGTCTTTACATTAAAAGGATTTTCTTTTTTTAGCAAATAGTCTGAGAAAATAGACTTCATTTGCCCAATTAAGGACCAGCCATTGTGTCTCCTAAGAATTCTCACTGAGGGCGTTTGGAAAATTCATGAGCAATTGTTAAAGTTAAATATTTGAAGGAGATCATCTTCTGTATCTTGTGGTGTAGGGGGCTGTTCACATAGCCTATGCAGTAGGCCTTCAGTAATGTTTTGTTGAAAGAAGTGACTGACTTGGATATGATAAATAGATATAATTCATGAGGGATGGGATGATAGCATCATTCCAATAATTCAAATCGATTGATGCAAAAAGTGAATTTACTGTTACTCTTCAGGAGAGCTTTCGCCTGTGGTACCACTGGATTGTGTAAGTATCAGGAAATCATCTTCTGAGTAAATGGAGGATCTTTGTGGAACAAATGGAGGGAAAATCCTTGCCTGATTAGGCCATGGATTATCTTCCCAAGGGATGGCCAGACACTACATGTTCTGTTCTGCGAAGGCAAATTAAAAAGGATGTATATGCTTCATAGATGGATAAATTGATGGCATAATAATATTTTACAGTTTGTCAATTCCTGAGTCTGCCAATCCTTTCAATCCCATGTTTTGGCTAGAACATGTTTTGAATTTCTTAATTGCAAAGAGACTGACATTTTAGGATATTTAGAGACAGAAACAGTTAAAAGAGTTTTGCATGGTACTGATGAACCTAGTGTCAGGGCAGGAATAAAGATGCAGACGCAGAGAACGGACTTGAGGACACGGTGGGGATGGGGAAGCTGGGACAAAGTGAGAGAGCAGCATTGACATATATACTCTACCAATAGCATGGGGAGATCAGCTCGATCCTTTGTGATGACCTAGAGGGGTGGGATAGGGAGGGTGGGAAGGAGGCTCAAGAGGGAGGGGATATGGGGATATGTGTATACATATAGCTGATTCAGTTTGTTGTACAGCAGAAACTAACACAACATTGTAAAGCAATTATACTCCAATAAAGATATAAATAATAATAATAATAAAAAGAGTTTTGCAAAACTTATAGTTCCTGTTAAGTGTAATATCCTTTCCACTCCCATTGTAGTTATTATCTCTAAAGCTTCTAGCCTTCCTTATGCCTGATATGGGCTCCAGAGCTGGCATTGCTTTTTTCATGGATTAAAAGGCAAATAGTAGAAGGGTTTTGTTCATACCCTTGAGCCAAACCTCTGTGAAGACTGTTGAGATACTTTTAAGACAGAGGATGGGGGATATTCCCCAAGGGAAGGCTGTGTATCAATAAGGAAATCTACTTATATCTTTCATTTACCTTATTTGGAACACAAAAAGAAGCCACTTCCAAATATATTTATATGGACTGTGTCTCAAAAGACCAAGCCAGTAGGATTCCTGAATAAAAGGTAATTAAGTAGCTGATATGTATGTGATTCTGAATTTTTCCCAATTTAAACATTGACCTTGGCCTACCTTGCTTAAGCATAGTGATAAAAATCTATGAGTTTCATTTGTTCCTCTGATAAGAAAAAAGGCAAATAAAGTAACAAAAGGCAATAAAATTAGTAGGAAAAAGATAGGGGATAAGAAAAATTCTAATTAATGAAATTAAACATGACATGAAATTGCTAGAGGGAGAATATAATTAAATAAGCCAAATATAGAAAAAAGTCAGACAGGTGAGTGCTAGGATATAGTGCTGTGAGGCAGAGATTATATTCCTTTAGGTCACTGTTGTATCCTTGATAGTTCAATAGAGATTTATGCATGTAAACAATGACATTAGTAAATAAAATCCAAATGGGCTAAAAGGGAAATATTAAATGTAGTGTCTTTACGTAAATATAGCTCAGCCTCTTTTTTATTATTACCCTCCAAACCCAACCAAGGAGCCTTTTTAGACATTTTTTTCTATTTGTCCCCACTCCCCTTGAAGTCATAAAACCACAGATATACTATATTCTGTTCATGTACTGTGACCCTTTGCAGGGCCACAAACTACTGTAATAGCTAGGATATTTTTGCCTCCCAAACCAATTTTTGCCCCATTGGGGGAGATAATGATTCTGTTAAAAATGCATGCTTTATGGAAAGCAGCATTTTAGAGTGACTATGGCTTGAAAGCCACATAAGGCCTGAATCTGTTTCTGAGCATATGGGGAGGTTACTCGACCTCTCTGAATCCCAGGATAATAATATCTACCTTTTACGTTTATTGTCAATGTAAGTTTATTGTCACTGACTGGCATATGTATTGACATTTCATAAATCATAGTCTCTTACACACTGTGGTGTTTTCAAGGAAGTGGTGAAAATGTTTAGCAGATATGCCAACCAGTAGTCTTCTCTGAAGGATGGATGGTACTCCCCTGTGAAGACCCTTAAAGCGTACATTTTAATCACCAGGAGCTGAAGAGCAAGACCAAAACCTTTGCCTTCCTGCCTTTTGCCTTAAGCTCTGACCGGTCTAAACTGATGCACGATGTAGGTCCAGAGTGAAATATCTGCAAAACACCTTTCTTTAATGAATTCACTGAAGCCTAATATGTAGCTCAGATTAGAGCTGAGAGATTGTGCCTGAATCTGGTTGAAATGTTTCACTTACCACTGCACACAGCAAAGGCAGTCCTCGAGACACTTCTTTAGAATCCCTACCGCTCCTTGAACCAAACTGGAAAACCATTACCTTATACAGTCCTTTCTAGTCTTCAGATTTAAGCATCGATTCATGGACAGTTCATGTGTTGCGCTGAATTTCTATTTGCTTTGATGTTCCTATACTTTAACGTGGTTGATACTTTTGAAAACAAATTAGAAATCAGCGTAGTTGACTTGCTTTATGAACACAGAAATTAGCCTATTGGACTTGCCTTTACCCAGTTGCTTGGTAAGTAGGAGCTTCAGTTGGTAAACTTCACAACCTAGCAGCCAGTATAAATATTGAATCCAATAGTATAGGAGAGCTTGGGCTCTAAGTCAGGAAATATTTATTTCAATGATATTTTCTCTTTCTAATAAAAAATTAGAAATGTTCATGATTAATTTTTCTATTCTCACATAACTACAACAAATCATATGATGTGAAAAAGAGTGAAAATTGCAGGACAATGGAGTGGAATAGATATTGAAGTTGCAGCTGTTGGCAGGTGGGATAGACATGTACCACTCTGATGCTATCTTACCACTCATTATTTTCCATTTCTCACTCTGCATTTTGTATAGATTTGTGTGTGAAAATACTATACAGTGAATACTATATAGGAAAGTACTTTTGTCATGATATATGGCAGAAAACAATCTTGATCACTAGTGATAAATTATGCCATGGTCTTCATTAAGGATCATGTAATAAGTTAGAGGTCGCACAAATGAGTTTTTCTTTCTTATTTCAAAGTACTATTCACTCCAAGGCTTCCATGGATCTTTTAGGAAATGAATTCTAATAATAGTTGACTGAGTTTCACAGGAGTGCCAAGTGGCAGTAAAAATTTTATGTAGGTATACAATTCCTTGAATGATTTGAAAAAACAAAAACATATCATAGGTAATAGATACATGACTAAATTCAGAGCATTCTGAATAATTAGTAATTCTGAATAATTAGTGGTGCATGAGGAATGACCTCGGATGCATAGATGTTACAGAGGTGAAGGGAGCTTGTTGTTGAAACATTTTTATTGGTATAAACAACAAATTGTCTCTTTCTTGTCCAAGGATGTACTAAGTATAAGCATGAACCAATGTATTACTTACTGTCTTTCTTGAAGCAAAACTTGTTTTTGGCAATTGACAATTTCTATCCAGTTTCCAATTTGTGAAACATAATTTCTTGAATTCTATAGCGTTTTTACCTTTCATGTTCAGAGTCTACGTGAATCCTTTAAGTTTGCTGAGGTCTTTATAATCTGAAAAGCACAAAAAAGGTTTATTTATTTTAACATCATCAGGATGAAGAATTAGCTCCACTGTTCCAAAATGGCCTGCTTCTGTTCACAAGAATCATGATAAGAAGACATGCCCCATGACTTCTAGGGAAAATAGACATTCCTCCTTTGACATCAAAGGTAGATAAACTGGCAAAAATAACGCCAATTCTGCTTTCTTTTTACTCATTCTCTCTTGAATAGAAAGTGTTTTTTTTTTTAAGATGCTGATGCTCCTAGCTTCTTGCAAGCTAGGAGCTTTCTGTAAATCAAGTTGCCATGGGAGGGACAGTGTGAAAATTTAGCAATTTGATATTTGGGTAGACTGACCAGTAAAATAATCTAGAATCAGCATGGGCATCTAGACTTTTCTTCTGAGCTGTCTCTGCAGAAGTGTTCAGAGCTTTATCTATACATTTTAAATTGTAGATTTTAAATAAATGTTAATGGTGAAAGAGAGGATCAAGATCTAGGTAATAATGATGCTATGGCTCTAAATAGACTGGCAGTAAGCTGAGACAGATGTTCTTGGGGTGGAAAAGGGAGCTGCTAATTACTGTTCATAAGCATATGGCATATGATCAGTTAGTAGAATACTTTTCCAGTATTGCATGTGACATTGTAAATCCAGATTCCTGAACAAGAATGGGGAATAGAGAAATGGATAGTTTTTTGTTTTGTTTTGTTTGTTTAAAAGAGGAAGCTTTCCAAGAGAATATCTCAAAATTCAAGAAAAGTGTAAATTTCCACATAAGTGTGAACGGAGGCATAAGTTCCATTTAGTGGATACATTAGGTTGATGACCTTATATGTGGAATGACTATAAAAGTGGGAAAAGAGATAACTTACCCCAGGTGTCCTTGCTTTTTTCACATGGGCACTTCAGGATATTCACTGCAAATTCTCCAGGCTAGAAACTGGGATCTCTTGAGGTAGAAAGTCCAGACATTGAAGGACACTTAAAACAATGAAGCCCTGGGAAATAGCCAGTATCCTACATGGAAATGAGTTGCTGTGACACTAGTTTGAGCACATGCCAAAATGAATACCTGCAGGAGACAAGCAGCTGCTGTCTGGTGAGCTGGGATGGCAGGACTCTGAGAGGGCAGAGGAAGCAACATATGGACGTAGTATAGCAGAACTCAAAACCAAATAAAACAAGGAAATAATAGCTTCGAACAGAAAAACAAAGTGTGTGCCCCTGGCACAAGCCAAGTAGCCTTTGGGGACTTCAGCTTCATCCAGAATATGTTCTTTATAACCTCATCTTGAAAACAAGCTGTTGATAAATTAGTACACGATAATAGATCCATAGCAAGGAGAAATTATGAAGTTTGGTGACATCATCCTGTGTACCTTCTGACAGTCTTAGAGAAGTTCATTTCTGGAGTCTTTGATGAGACTCATGTCTACTGATCTAAAAAGTAAACTGGTAGCAAGTTGTATTTATTGTTAAACTAGTGCAGGAAACATGGATTAGAGCATCAGACTAGAAGTCACAAACTTGCATTCATTTTCTTGTTTCTATTACCTTGCAGGTAGGCTTTGGGCAACCACATTATCATGATCATCATCATCACCATCGTCATCGTTGCCCCATGAATCGAGAAGGTAGGTTTGTCAGTCTCTGCTTTTACACTTGAAACATATTATTTCATTTAATTTTTGCAAATGACTATGTGGTAGTTATCGGTATTATAATCTCTGTTTTATAAATGAGGAAATTGAGACTCAGATTGAATAACTGGTTCAACTTCACTTAACCACTAAGTAGCAGAGCCAGCATTTGATCATCTGACTTCAAAAGTCCATGGTCTTAATCACTATCCTGTATTGTCACATGCCCTCTCTGAGCTTCATTTTATTCATCTGTTAAATGGAAAGCTGATCTAGACAATCTCTAAACAGCTTCTTTCAACTCCAAATTCTAATTCTTAAATTTCTTCCAACTTCCCCACCACTACCCCACAATACCCCTTAGGATATCTCAAACCCTAAAAATGACCACCATCCTTCCTTCCCATCCCCGTTCTTTTTAACAGGAGACATTTTAATTTTCTTGATATTCTTTTCCATGCCAAATTACATAGGGCTCATTGTAACTCATGTGACCACCTCCCCATCTCCAAGGAATTCACAATGAAATTAGGAGATATAAATAGTGTTAGGGCAGATCCTGGGAGCAAGTTGGGTTCCTTAGAGGCTGTGAAAGCTGATGTGCTAATCCAGCAAGTCCTCCAGGGGACCAGACCTGGGAGATGTGTGTCACCTACAGCTGCCTGATTTGCAGCCAGGATATTTGTAATGAAACTAAAATATTGAAAGAGCAGGTAACTCAGGTACAATGAGCTGAAGTCAAGGAAAGAATTATATGTTAAAGTAATACATTTAGACATCAGGAAAATATATTAAAAATCTAGAATAAGGTATCGGTTTTACAGTTTTACCAGTTTAGATTAGCTGCGTCCACAGCAGAAATCTCCTGAACAACAGTTTGACTTAATGCCATTTTTGCTGTGTAGACTTCACTTGGGGAGTCTGGACAGTGTCATTTGCACAGTTAATAAATGATTATGCTAAGAAATGATGGCTTGGGAAATCTCTGTGCATTTCAAATTACCAACTGTCCTTAGAACATACGGTACTATGTAATTTCCTGATATTAGAATTGAAAAATACAGATGTGCCTGGGAAAAATGAATATAAATAATTGTAAAATAAGGTTTCTTAATTATTACACTAGACTCTAAATTGAAGATTGATTTCACCAGTGACTTTATAATGGTCTATACTAATCAGATAAGATTAGCTGGGAAGTGGTACCAGACACTCCAGTTTATAATCTGCAGTACTATCCAATAGAAACTTCTGTGGTGAAATAAATGTTCTCCATCCATTAGTCACATATGGCTATTGAGCACTTGATGTGTGATCAGTGTGACTAGGAACAGAATTTTAAATTTATTTAATTTTAATTAATTTAAATTTAAGTAGCCACATTTAAATAGCTTACTGGCTACTGTATTGTACGGTGCAGAGCTAGAAAGATGCTCATCATAAATGTCTTCAAGTTGAGACAGCATAAATTGTCTTCAAGTTGAGACAGCAATTCGTTTTTTTATGGCAGAGATTACTCCATGGATAATATAAATAACAATCCTTAAAACAAACGAAAAAGGAGCATAAGACCCTTTTGTGTCCACGACTTAATTGCCTCTTGCCAAAATAGTGAGTCTATTTATTCACCTTCAAGTTGGTCTTAGAGAAGTCCATCTGTTCTCTGGAAAAAGCATGTGGTTAAAATAGTTGGTTGACAGAACTTTTCATGTTTCCACTTCTTTTGTTATGTAGAACTTAGAACTTTTTTTTTGGGAATTGTATTTATTTCAGACAGAGGTATAATAGTACTCTTGAAAATGTTAGATACAGTCATCTCTTGGTACCTGAGGGAGATTTGTTCCAGGACCCCTGTGATACTAAAATGGGTGCTCAAGTCCTTTATATAAAATGGTGTAGTATTTGCATATAAGCTACACACATCCTCCTGTATAATTTAAATCATCTCTAGATTACTTATAATACCTAATACAATGTAAGTGCTATGTAAAGGGTTGTAAACATAAATGGTATGTAGATAGCTGCGTGTGCACGGCAAATTCAAGTTTTGCTTTTGGAAACTTTCTGGAATTTTTTTCCCAAATGTTTTCCATCTGAGGTTGGTCAAATCTGTGGATGCAGAACCCACAGCTATGGAGGGCTGACTGTATTTAGGAAATCTAGCAAATGGCTAATATTTATTAAAGTTCTACCATTGTCTCAAGAACTGCAGTTTCCACAACCCTGTGAGGTAAGGTTCTCCCCATTTGACAGATGAGGATGCCAAGGCCCAGAAAGAATAAGTAACTTGTCAAAGGTCACAGGGCTATTAGTGGCAAAAACCAGGATTCTGAACTCAGGCAGTCTGGCTTCTGTGGCCAAGGCCTCAAGCACTAGCCTGTGATGCTTTTCATTCCCATGTGGCTGACTGCCCTCTTCCACCTCTGTTCTTATACCTCACCCATCCCTGAGCTCTTCGGGTAGAGAATGGTGGAAATAAGGCTGAATATTCTAGTTCTTACACTGACCATTCACAAGGTAACTGACCTTGAAGAAGCCTATTTCTACCTTCTCTTATTTTTGTATATGGCAGTTACGATGTACTTGGGCCTATCCTGGATACCAAGAAGCCACTTAGGATGTGCTCAGGGCTGTTCTGTCTACAATGCTGTGAGACAGGGGTATCACGTCTCCTTGAGGTGGATCTAGCTGAGCTTCTGTTAAGAGACACTGGGAGCAAAAGCTGCAGGGACCACAGGAGTGATGACCAGGCTGAGACAATCTTGGCTATGCTGAGCGTCCAGGTTTCAGAAGCCAGGAAAAGCACAGAACTATGGTTCTGCATAATGGCAACCTGCCCTTAGTGTCCGGGGAAGCTTCTGGAAAATTCCCACAAGAGTTTATGAGCACCAGCATCCTGAGACTGAAGATTATCCAATCAGCCATTTCACACACCGTGTTCTGGTGAGTTATCATCCACCTTTTCTCATTCTAAACAAAGGAGAGTCATGTTCATAGAGGTCTGAGCCCACAGGCAGTATTAGTTGAATGGTAAGCTAGAAGATGTGTACTCCCCCTGTTATTTCTTAAAAACGCTTGTATTTTTAAAAATAATATATTAAAGCAAGTCTAGTAAAAAATTAAAATTCCACATTTATTAGAATGCACAAATTAGAATAAGGGAAGTAAGGCAACATTTTAAAGAACATTTTGGTGTTATTAAATGGCTGGGATTCTAGAGGCATTGGGGGTTTGTTTCATAACACATGTATTCGTAGCGTTTGTGATATGTCTCTTATCATTTCATATCACTAATACATATAGACCAATAACCTTGGGATATTCAGGGACATTTTTATCATCTCATTGCTTTATTTATGTTACTGACTGTCCCACTAGACTGTGAACCTTGTGAAGGCAAGGGCTTCATCTTATTCATCGATGCTTTCCATGTTATCTGTCACAGGGTTTGAATGAATGACTGAAAGGATAAAGGGCTGAGCAGAATAACACCAATATTTCTGATGTTTATAGGGATTTTAGGAAGGGAGATCTGAGGACTATGATGCAAAGGTGATGTTCCAGGAAAAGTATCTGGAACATTTGTAGAAGGGTATATATACATGGGGACCATTACACTATTTAAAGAGATGAAACTAATATCCCCCAGTGCCTCCTCTGCTTTCATTGATTTGATTAAATGACCAGGCTTTTGCATCCTGTAGCACTCTTTATAATGCCAAATGTGTCATAAATGTAAAAATTTGTGCATAACTGTTGTAATGATAATCTGTAGATCCTATTGGATAGTCTTTTGGATAGTAGACACTCTTGTTTCCTGCTAAAATCACAGCCTGATTTCTTCCTTTTAAATCCTTACACCTCATTTCTTTTCTTGTTCTACTGCAGTGTAGAAATGTCAGTAGCTATTGAAAACAAATGGTGATGGTATGCATTCTTCCAGGGTTCTGCATTATAATGGAAATGCTTCCAGTGTCTCCATTTAAGATAATGTTTGCTGAGGGTTTGTTATGCTAAGGAAGTTTCCTTCTATTCTTAATTCATTAGATTTGTTTAGTATCATGAATTGCTATTGAATTTTATAGGGTGCATTCTTGTATCTGTTGAGATTATAATTGACTTTCTAATCTGGAATTGACTATTGTGGTGATATTCATTAGTTGATTTTTTCATGTTAAACCAACTTTGCATTTCTAGACAAACTTAAGTTATTCATGCTTTATTGGATATTTTTTATACATTGTTTCAGTTTGCTAATAGTTATGGTATGTTTTGGCACATTAATTTATAAAAGTAAGCTTTGAAAATTCATATGTAAGAAAATTTTCGAGTTTTTTTTTCTTTTTTATTGATTTCTAATTTAATTGTATTGTGATGGTGCCTGTCACTAATTTGTTGAGGCTTGTTGTCTGGCCTGGCATTTGGTAAATTTTAATAAATAATTGATGTGTGCTTAGAAAAGAATTGTAGTCTCAGGGACTTCCCTGGTGGTCCAGTGGGTAAGACACTGAGCTCCCAATGCAGGGGGCCTGGGGTTCGATCCCCGGTCAGGGAAATAGATCCCGCATGCATGCTGCAACTAAGAAGTCCGCATGCCGCAACTGAAGACCCCACATGCCTCAAATAAGACCCGGCACAGCCAAAATAAATTAAAAAGAAAAGAATTGTACTCTCTATTTGTTGGATGTAATGTACTATATGTTTCTTAGAGTAACGTTAGAGTAACACTGTCCCTTGCTTGTAACTGTCAGTTATAGTGTTCAACTGTTACAGATTTTACTGCTATTTTTTTGTCAGCCTAATCTAGCAATTCCTGAGACGTGTGTAACTATTTTCCATTATGACATTGGAATTTGTCTCTCTCTTGCAGAGCTTTCAATTTGGAATGATATAATTTGAGGTTTTGTTATTAAATGCATAAAGATTTAGAATTGTTTTAAAATTTTTTCTAATAAATTGAACTTTAAGCAGTTATTTTTCTTAGATCTAGTAATACTTTATATCAAAATCTATTTTATACAATATTTATAATGTGACACCAGGTTCTTTTGGTTTGAACCTGGTACATATATTTTCCATCCTTTTTTATATAAACTTTCTGTGTCTATATATATGTGTTTAACAGTGTCCTTTGTAAATGACCGATAGCTAGATTTTTAAAAAATGTGGTGAAACATCTTGTTTTTTAACAGAAAAGTTTATCTCTTTTATAATTACTTTAGATATATTTGGATCTTAAAGTACATCTTAGTTTTTACTTTCCGTTTTTTGACTTTTTTGGTTTCATGTTTTGCTTCCTTTCTTGTCTTCATTGGTTTGTTTTATTTGCTTTTTTAAAAAATGTGTTGCATTTTTGTTGATTTATTTTTCTCATAGGCTCTTCATTATTATACCCTACTGTTGTGGAAATTACACTCTCTATTTTTTTTTTAAATGACTATCCTAGATAGTTTCAAAGGCATATTTAAACAATGTCTGAAGTTGGTTAATATTTTTATCCACTACTTGAAATATATTGGACCTTAAGATGCTTTAACTCTAATTACAACTCCTCCAATAAATTAAAATCTATTTTTGGCTATTGCTTTTACCTACTCTATGTTTTAATGCCATATATTAGACATTATCATCATTACTATTTTAAAAACAATGTTTTATAGATTTAGCAAGACCACTGCCCACTGTTTCTTATTTGCATCTCAAGCTCTATGATAGTTTTCTTTTTGAGAGAAGCAGAACTTTTAGAATTTTCTTTAGTGAAAGTCTGTAGTAAACTTTCAGTTTTTGTTTAGCTGAAAACAAAATTTTATTATTATACTTGAAATATAGCTTTGCTTGTTTAAAATTCTAGATTAATACTTTTTTCTAATATTAATACTTATTGAACAGAAGACATTCAATAATCTTCCATTGCTTCTGTTTTCTATTATAGCTTTCAGTTTAATTCACGTTTCTCTATATATCACACTTGCATTTAGTGTTCTACAGTTTCATCAAAAATACTGATGGCTAATTATATAAGTATAGATTATATATGTATTTGTTATTTAAGATAACTAGTGGGTTTTGAGGATCTGAAGTTTTGTGTCTTTTTATAATTCAGTAAAATTATTTGTTTTTATTCCTTTAATTATTGCCTTATTCTGATTTTTGTATCAGTATCTTTTTGGTTCTCTGATTAGACACATGTTAGACCTTCTTACTCCTTCCTAACCTATTTTCTGTATTTTGTATCTTTGGGCTTCTTTCAGGATAACATCTTTGTATCTATCTTCTAGTTTACTAAATTTTTCTTCAGCTGCATCTAATTTTCCCTTCAGTCTATCAACCAATTTTTTAATTTTATTTTATTTATCATTTGAAAATATGTTTCATTTATTTCAATTCTTGCTGTTTAATTTATACACTGTCTTGTCCTTTGCTTGTAACTTTAAGAAATGCTTTATTTATTCAAACATATGAAAAGTACTCATTTCATATTCTCTTTCTGATAAATTCCAATGTCTGAAATATTTGCTAGCATCTTGTTTTTGCTGGCTGTCACTAATTTCACCTTATTTGTTCACATAGTTCATCGCTGTTCATGATGAGTTCATAGTCCTTAGAACTTCAGCTGTGGGAATTCTTTGAAGCCTGGATGTGATTGCATTCCTCTGGAGAGCATTTTTGTTGGCTTCTAGTTACCTGATACCATTGCCAATTTGGGACTACTTGAAAATCTTTGTTGACCATATAGATAGCATGAATCCAGGCTGAAAAATGTAGATTTTTAGAGCAAAATTGTCCTTACAGATTATCAGGGAACCTTAGAGAAGCAGGCTTACTTGCTGACCCTTCAGTTTGGTAGATTTATTCCCGGTTACCTTCTGAAACTCAATTTTATGTGGGAATCTTCTATTAGACCATTCACTTTGGATAGTCCTTGATTTTGTTACCTACTTCCCATGGTCTCTGCTGCTGTCAAAACAGAAACTGAAATTATCATGGTTAAGCAGATGCTTCCTGGAAAAAGCTGGCTTCAGGCCTTTATAAATTTACCAAGTGTCTTCTTTCTCTGTTTTCAGCTTCTGAATATTCTTTACTTTCTTGTTCTCCCAGGAAGTCACTTAAAAATATGTTTTCAATATATTATTAAGCATGTTAAGTTATTTTTATATTTTGGGCATATGGGCTGTTTGTCACTGGAATTGAAATTTCTGAAGTCTCTGAGAGAAGTATTCTTTGACTAAGTGCCATAGATGCCACTCTGATATCCCATAAGAGGGTGAAGACAAAGCATTAACTTATTGGCTGATATTCTTGAAAATCAATTCAGTAGTGTTATAGATTTTTATTTAATTGGAGCAAAAATACCCTAAAGGAGCACATTATAAGACTGCAAGAGTGAAGTGCTGACATTGACCAGAAGATCATAGCCTCAATACAAATTGCTCAGTCTGGTTTGTGGAACTGCACCCTTTGCTGCTTTTAGTTTTTTTTTTTTTTTTTTAATATGAGAAATTATTTGAGTTAAAATATTATTTGTATACACATTTATTTATGGGTCATCAAAAAAAGATTTAACATGTAGTTTTCAGCCACGACTAGGCTTATATAATATTGCCCACGCAGTATTTTCACACGAAACTAAAGCCCAAGAAAACTGGAGAGCTCACCCTACAAATGCCCAAACTCAAAGCTATAACGTTGTTTTGATACTATGGTTGTTGCTGTGGAGATTTCTGGGTTTTTTTGTTTTTTCAAAACTAAACGGTGAATTTTGAATGGGGTTGGGAAATAAGCAGCAGGTGCGTATGAGCTGCAAATATAAAAGATCTTCTTTCAATAGAGTTAGACTATTGCTACTACCTCGTTACCATGAGTCAAATGTGAATGTTTGTGTCTGCCAAGGGAAATCTCCCTTTTCCTTGTTTACTCTCCTTAGGTTAATTATTTTCATACAGAAAATCCACAAGGGATTTCCTCTGGCAGCTCCAGGGGCCAGACCCAGCTACGGAGAGAAATATTCCCAGAAAACTGGTAAGCACTTTGGGAGGTTTGCTAGCTCTTTCATAATATCAGTGTTAGGACATTTTCTATGTTGATACATTGTTTTTCTATTGTGATAGCCATAGAAATATTCATTAACCTTCAAATTTACATGTAGCATTGTTTGAGATTACGTTATATAATCACTATTGTTATTGTATTATTAATGCCTAGCCCTTAAATCTGTTTTGAAACTGGTAGGATAAAATTGTAACTGAATATGTGTGATTTCTGTGGAAATACAATTACTGTTTCATGGCAATGTCAAATAATGAAAGTTTTCTCTAACTGGAAATAGTAACTCCATTGATTCCATGACTCAGTTCCAAGACTGCCATTTTCTTTAGGTGAATGGGAAATCTAAGGTGTGAAAAAATGTGTAGGCAGTGTGGAAATACCAGTGGAGTATAAAATACACTGTAGTGTAGAAAATCTGGGTTGTAATCCTGGTTCTGCAGTATGTTAATGGTATGATTTTGAATAAATCAGTTTCTCTCTCTAAGCTAAGGTTTCTTATCTCTAAAAATGGGGATAAATGTGGTAATTAAGAGCAAGAATTTGGGGAAGGTAAACATAGATTTGAGTACTGAATCTACTCTTAATGAACTGTGTAAATATGAACAAGTTGCTTAGCCTCAGTAGGACTCAATGTTCTCATCTATGAAATAGAAATAGTACAGTGTCTGGATTAGCACTTGAAGTAATAAAGGATTTGTTTTTTATTCCTGTGCAAATACAAATTCATTTTTTAAATCACATCATTCTTCCTCCTAGATATTAGGCTTCCAGTGCCTCAGAGTAGAGTTGTTACAGCAAAAATGCAAAGAAAGAGAGAAAAGAGTCCATTCAGGCAGTGGTCCCTGAATTTACAATAGCTTTGAAAGAAATTTTCTGAGCCAATATTCTCTACTCTTGTTCAGGATAGTTACCCATTTCCTGGCTTAGAAAAAAAACAGAGGAAAGTCAGAGAGGTAGACTTTTAAGTGGACACTGGTCAGTGTCCCAGAGAAGGGGATCTGCTCTCACCCCACCTTGGGTGGAGTTGGAGAGAATGAGAGAACTCAAACATAGGTTATTGATCTAAGATCACACAGGAGTCTTGTGTCACCTTCTAAGTGACAACTTGGAAATCAGGCTCCTTCACATATTAAAAACGCAGTAAGTGGTAACTTTCCTATCAGGTCATAAATTTGCTGAAGTCAGAGACGACGTCTTGCTTATTCACTCAATAAATAATTGTAGAATGACTACTTTCCTATCACTGGCATAGAGCAATGAAGAGAGCAGCCAAGGTCATTGCTCAAATGGAATCTATACTGTAGGTTCTTTACTTTCATGTTCTTTATATTTTTTATAGTCTTTCCAGCAATGCTGGCTCATAAAACATGCAAGATAAATATTTGTTGACCGAATTGAATGACTTTTTCTTGTACCCAGATAGAGTTAGTAAGTCTGGAGACTTACTTATTCTTCTAGGCTAATAGAAAGAATGACTCTATTTACATGAAGGTTAATCTAAGACATAGCATGAGAAGCTTGAGAAGGAATTAACAAATTCTATTTCCTATTTCACTTCTACCTTCTAAATTGACTGTTTCCTCCTCATTGGCACAGTCTATGAATAGATATTCTACATGACTTTTTGTGAATGACCAATCCTTACACTGTGGAATACTTATGGCTATAAATAAAGATTGACTTCAAAATTACATCAGTAATTTAAGCATCTTATGCTGTACTAAAAAATAGATTAAAGTAATTATCATGTGCCATTTTAAACAGTAAGAAAAATGGCCACACTGTCATTTTGATAAATAATGCTGGTGCAAGAGAATGTGCATGTTTTAATTTTATCCCTTGGAGCTGCAAACCCACATCCATTTAAAAGTAGTCCAGGATGATACAGCAGGCTTTTTTGTCAGGGGAAAAACCATTATCATCTCTTTTAATAAAAATACTGATGGCCATTTCTAAGTAACTCTTCTTCTTAAGTAACAGATCTGTAGCTTCAGCACAGGGTTATAATTGATTATTGCACTACACGGTCTAATTAGACAGAACACAGTATTAAAAATAGTGCCAAGATGTAGGTTTAAGATATATGGGAGACGACGCCTGCCCACAATAAATAGTCCTCATACTGAGAAGTACCCCAAGCAAATTTTTAGGACCTTAATGCATTCTTGATCAAGACTGAAATGGCGTCTATTTCAAACTGTGCATCAATTTTAATATTGACATTAATTTTTGCCTGGAAAGAACTTTGAGACATCATCTAGTCTGTTCTTTTACTTCTATAAAGGATCACAGTCACCACTTTGGTACCAGGAAATTAATTTTGTTTTTAAAGCATCAGAGAAAAAGAGATTTTACAATTTTCTGAATCTATAAATTACTGGACTGGGTAAAACAAGATCATTCCATCTTAATCCTGGGGACAGTGGTTCAGCAGAATGGAGAACCAGCAGACCTCCTCCTTGGCAGGCTCTCCTCCCTCCAGAACTGGGAGGATGAGCTGCCCTTACCCAGGTCATGTCCTGTTTGTTGCAACATCTCCAGACATGATACTGCTCTTGACATATTGGATGTGCCTAGTAGATCTTAATAATAAATACAATTTCTTCAGAGCTCTCCTTCCGGAACGATGGTTGACATTGAATAATGTTGTTGGTTGGATTCTCTGCGAAATAGCTTCTGAGATTCAGAGAGTTGCATTCAGGAAGTTTATTTGGGAGTTTGTTTGGGCAGGAGAAGGTGAACTGAGGTGCTTCAGTAAACTGCATCTTAACTGATTCTCCAGACTGCTCTGGAGCTGGCATGGGTCTTCGGCCTTGTCCTGAGTGCAGACAAGCAGTGATGCCAACTGCTCCTGGAAAGGAAGCAAATGTTGGGAAAGGCAGCTTCCTTCTGCAGAATTAGATTTCTGGTAATAGTTGTGAGTCCTCAGCTGCCAGCATTTCTGGAAGCTAAGGGAATGGGTGCCTAGGTGGCACACTACACTATCTACCGCAACTGAACATTTGTACCACAGCATCCACTACAAGTAAACATTTGTTGAATGTATTAACTGTTACAATTTTTTTGATTAATTAATTAATGGCTGCAGTGGGTCTTCATTGCTGCGCGTGGGCTTTCTCTAGTTGCGGCGATCGGAGGCTAGTCTTTGTTCTGGTGCGCAGGCTTCTCATTGCGGTGGCTTCTCTTGTTGCGGAGCACGGGCTCCAGGCGCACGGGCTTCAGTAGTTATGGCCCGTGGGCTCAGTAGTTGTGGCTCACGGACTCTAAAGCTCAGGCTCAGTAGTTGTGGCGCACGGGCTTAGTTGCTCCGCGGCATGTGGGATCTTCCCGGACCAGGGCTTAAACCCTTATCCCCTGCATTGGCAGGCAGATTTTTAACCACTGTGCCACCAGGGAAGCCCTTAACTGTTACAATTTTTAAAGAGAGTTGCTTCCAACAAAACAGGGACAAGACATAATGAAATACTAAAAAATGTGGTTGGAAAATAGGGATAAGGATGAGGAAGCAGCTTGACGATAATATGGAAGAGTTTGAATTTTCTGATATCCACGTAATTGACATCAGAGGAAGAAGCAAGAATTGTAGCAACAAGGAGGCAGATAGGAGGGACTTGGGCAACCCTTCCAGTGCTCCAGACTCATTTTCTATTTATAAGACACAATGACATGATTTTTGTCCTTCCATCTCCATGTTGCACTGTGACTTCCTTTCTGACATTTGCTTTTCTGTATTCACACAACATGCTTCTTAACATCTCCACTTTTGCTCCTGTAGCTTCTTTTGCCTACAATGTCTTCTCCATCCCTATGAATTTTCAAACATTTATTTTTCATTAAATAAACATTTAGATGAAGTGTTTGCCCTTAAAGATATTCCTGCTTACTTTCATCCTGATGCTGGGTAGACCTTTTGGTGGTCTCCCTATTGTATATGCTCCAATAATTTCTCTTCTTCATGTTTGACCCTCCCGCTCAGACTCTAAACTCATTAAGAGCAAGCAGTCATGTATCTCTTTGAATAACTATCAACTGATATTGTGTCTAGCAAGTGGCGGTCACTCAAAACTGTCTGTTGGTTGCATTAATGAATTACATGATACTTAGGTAGGATTCCAATTGTTAGAAAGGATTCAGGGGATAATGTAATTTAGCAGAATGTAATACTCAAGGGCAAAGCAAAAGGAATATCTAAAGCAATTTTAGAAAGTGGTTAGCAAGACTCCTAGCTGGGCCAGAGGGTTCACATAGGCTGAGGGGGAGTTAGATGATTGCCAGATTGGAAAGGATCTTGAACACCTGGAAAAGAAATCCACACTTAGTATTTTAGTTAGTGATTTTATTATATGGGTGAATCCCCAAAATTTCATTTAAAGACTAAAAAGGTGATTTATAGGGTGTATTGAAAGGATGAGTGATCCGGGATATCAGACCAGTTAAGCAGTTATTACAGTTACTTGGCATAAGGTGGAAGAGAACTCCCCTCGAATAAGCAGTGTAACAGACAGTATCACAGACAGACAGTGTAGGGTTACGCTGATTATCTAGGTAGGTCAAACCCAGGGTGGGTCAGAAATGGAAGATGGCAGGGTGCAGCAGGCGATGTGGGAAGGTAACGAATAGGTGACATGTGATAAATGCATCGTCTTGTGGTGATCCACCTACAGGCTATCCCACACGTCACCATCTGGGAGGTCTGATTTCAAGTGGATGGAACAAGAATTCAGAGAACTTGGAAGCAGATAATAGGTAGAGTCCAGCAAGCCACTGGCAGTAGAAAAATCTGGCAAAAGTAGTGAGAAGCCAGCCATAATATCAGGATTTAAGAGATAGAATTCTGTCCTTGGGATACTGGAGAGAACAAGATAGGAGTGTAGTACTCTAAGACTCTAATACTGTGTAAAGCACCAAGACAGGGGGTCAGTTACCGAAATCAGTTTACAAGGTGTGAGTGTGATCATAGTAATAGACGACATTAGATTGGAAAGTTTGTTTTTATCCAGTGCAAGGAAGGAGACACATTCGGTAACCTCTGGCAATGGGAGCCTTCTTTTAAGGATAGATGGAAAGGAAAACAGGAATACAGCCATACGTTTACTAAGCTGACAGCAATACTAGGCACTCAATAAGAACTGTAATAGTTGTTGCCTCAGGAAGGGTTGCTTCTTAGCTCTTCTGAATGTCTATGAAAGACTCCAGTTCGCACAGTCAATATTATAGAAAGTTGGCAGGACTGTCTGGTAAATACACTCAATGGGTCGATAACCTAGCTGTTCTTAGGTCAGATGCCATCACTGGTCAAGCCAGCAGTGGTCTTGGTGATTGGATTGGATTACTTGGTGATTGGTGATTCCCCTTACCAAGGACAGTGAAGGTAGCAGACATTAAGAGTCATACTGGATTCCTCTAATACATTAAAAGAGGAGCAGAAGACAAGACAGTAGCAGCTGGAAGGCTGACGGGATGTTGACCAAAGGTTCCAAAAACCCATACATGAGATGGCAGTGGCAGCCCACCAGGCAAGTGGTTTCAAAGTGATATGTATGAGAAACATTATAAAGAAGACTTGATAGGGTTTGGTTGCTAAGTAATTTGGTTGAGCTTTTGCACATCTTTCTTTCTTCCAGAAAAATCTCTGAACAGAGCCTTTTAAAAAATTTTATGCATTCTAGAAATAAGAACTAAAAGACAACTCCGAGAATTGAAGTTTACATGCTCTTCTATTCTGTACTATGTGAAAGCCATGATAAACAAAAGTTTATGACAAAATAAATGTTCCTGGATAGACTGAGATGATGCTAAATTTGGGGAAAAAAGGACAACATCCATGATGAATTTATAAGATTCTAAACAGTATTTAGTACAAAGCCAAATATAAGTTTCAGCTACATAAAATGAACCAAGAAGATTCTGAAATGTAAGTGTTCTGTTTCAGAGTGAGCCACGACAGGCAGATCTAAATCTAAATAGCACCTCATAAATCCTATATATGGAGAAAGAATAGATATAGTGCTGAAGCAAATGGAATTTGTTAAATCTAAAAGGGCCAAACAAATGAACATTTTTGACAAGACCTTTAATAAAAGTGGCAAAGGTTTTTTCCATTGTCCCCAAAGAACAAAACACCTTATTTCTCTACATCACTGTGTAATTTACAAAACTCTTTCTATTCTTTAACTTATATGGTCTTTACCAAAACGTTTTGTGTGTAAGGAAACTGTGAGTCCAGAAAAGTTCATACGGCTACTAAGTGGCTAAGCCAGAATTTGAACTCAGAACATTTTAAGTTTGATTCACTGTCCCCCTGCCCTCCCCATAGATCCTTTTTTTGTTCTCAGGAAGTGCTAGATAAAAGGAGAAATAAATGATAAATATCAATATTAGCAGTACATGAAACTGTTTCTACTTCATTAGTATATATCCCATTTAATAGGATTCAGGGATTTACTGGAAGTGAAATTGCATTTCTGTGTGCTCCCTGTACTGCACAGCAATTACATGGCTTCTTTGGATTCTTTCTCAGGAGGACCAGGAATTCCAGCAATATCACCTAGATGCCAGCCTTGGATTACACTCATAGCAGTAATGATATTTCCTTAAAATATGTTTTGTAATTTACACAGACTTTCATACACACACCATTAAAACACAAACAAGCCCCTTCCTTATCCATACTGTCCTCCTACATGGTAGGTCTATTCATGCCAGTTTGAACAAATAAATAAGACTATACTGTGTACACATTGTCATTTAATACACTTTAAACCTTTTCATGATTACATAAATATAGTCCTTTCAGATTCAACCTCAGTACTTTCTGTCTTTGAAATTTTCATATAAAATACACACACTCAGACTATATTGAACTTCCAAAATGAGTTAGAATCAGTGTGAATGTTAGAATGACCCAAGATTCAGTACATAGTTACTGAGTGACTCCTATGCACCAGGCTCTGTGCTGGGCAATGCGGATAGAAAATAATGAACAAGACAGATGTGCCGCTGTCCTCGAGCTTATGTTCTACTGGAGAAGTCAGACACTAAATGAGCAAATAATTTAAAAAATAGATTTAGAGTTATGAATGAAATAAGCTAGTTTCCGTAATAGAAAATAAGGAGTTTGATATTGGGTGTTCAGGGAACTTCCCCTTAAGTGGGTGGCAGTTAAGTTGGGGCCTGAAAGAAGGAATGTCAAAAGTTCTAGGAAAGAGATTCCAGGTGGAGAGAACAACAGTGTGAGACTCTGAGTCAGGCAAGGGCTGGCATCCAGAGAACAAAAAAAAGCCAACAGGTCAGGTACTTACTGGGAGTGGCAGGGAGGGGGCTTGAGAGGCAGGCAGAGCCCTCTGAGCTGGGGTAAGACATTGGGTTTCAAGTGTGGTTGAATCTGTGGAAGCACTTGTACGATACTTAGAATCGTGGTGTGGATTATAGCCTGAGGTGAGCTCCCAGAAGCCCAGCAAGTTCCAGGAACTGACACTGGGCTGGCCCAGGCTCTCCTCAAGTGCCTGGGGCTTTCTGAGTTTGCAGAATCCTTAGCAGGGTTGCCTGGCCGAGTGAGGCCTCCAGTCCTCTGCCACCACAGAATTCTGTGAGCTTGAGTCCAGTGCCCTCTGCTACTCCCTGCTGGGCATGGAGATCAAAGAAGGAACTTCATTCATTTGGTTCCAGCAAAGAATATATAAAAACTTTAACAATTAGCTGGCTTGTGGAATTTCTCCTTCAGAATCTGTAATGTCACTATAAGCAAAGCAACATTGATAAGAGCTGGATGCTGAGTCAAATGGTATTAAAAATTATTCTGGTGTTTGTGAAAAGTATTTCTTCAGTGTTAACATCTGATTTGCTACACATTTCTGTTGAGATTTTTCATTAAAAATTACTCAGATATTAAAGGTGGTTTGGGAACAATGGCAGCAGCCACGACCTGCTAACCCTGAAGAAAGGCATTTCTTTTTCATAATCATCCAGATTCCAGAATTGCTCACAATGTATACACCAGTGCAAAAACTCCCTTATGCATCAGTTTATTATGAACAGCTCAAGTAAAGATTTGTAGCTATGGAAACCAAAATACAAAAATAATTAGTGGGCATTTTAAAAAAGTAACTCAGGTATTGTTCATACTGACTTCAGGTGATTTACACACAGTCTAACTGGCCAGGACACTGTATGGCTTTTTATAGTCTCTGATGAAAGGTCAATCGAACAGAATGACCACGAGTTTCTGTTAATGGCCAGGTATATTCAGATTTATTTAGTACATGTCCAGCTCTTAATAAGCTCTGTCAGTAGACAAATGGAGTGGCATGGATAAATGAATTAAAACCACATCTTCACTCTCATTCAAATTCCCTTCCCTCCTGTTATTTCTTCCCGTCCTCAAAACAAAGAACATAAGCAAAACCTCCAAACCTTTTGCCTTCTGCACAAACCAATCCTAGACTGGCTGATTCAAGTTTTCTTTTTTTTTTTTTTAATTAATTTTAGTTGCTTTACAATGTTGTATTAGTTTCTACTGTACAACAAAGTGAATCAGCTATACGTATACATAGATCCCCTCTTTTTTTGGATTTCCTTCCCATTTAGGTCACCACAGAGCATTGAGTAGAGTTCCCTGAGCTATAAAGTAGGTTCTCATTAGTTATCTATTTCACACATAGTATCAATAGTGTATATATGTCAATTCCAGTCTCCCAATTCACATCCTGTTCCCCTTTCCCACCTTGGTGTCCATACATTTGTTATCTACGTCTGTGTCTCTATTTCTGCTTTGCAAGTAAGATCATCTATACCATTTTTCTAGATTCTACATATATGCTTTAATATACAATATTTGTTTTTTCTTTCTGACTTACTTTACTCTGTATGACAGTCTCATCCACGTCTCTGCAAATGACCTAATTTCGTTCCTTTTCATGGCTGAGTAATATTCCATTGTATATATGTAGCAAATCTTCTTTATCCATTCATCTGTTGATGGACATTTAGGTTGCTTCCATGTCCTGGCTATTGTAAATAGTGCTGCGAGGAACATTGGGGTGTATGTGTCTTTTTGAATTATGGTTTTCTTAGGGTATATGCCCAGTAGTGGGATTGCTGGTTCATATGGTAGTTTTATTTTTAGTTTTTTAAGGAACCTCCATACTATTCTCCATGGTGGCTGTACCAATTTACATTCCCACCAATGGTGCAAGAGGGTTCCCTTTTCTCCACACCCTCTCCAGCATTTATTATTTGTAGATTTTTTAATGATAGCCATTCTGACCCTCATTGTAGTTTTTATTTGCATTTGTCTAATAATTAGTGATGCTGAGCATCTTTTGATGTGTTTGTTGGCCATCTGTATGTCTTCTTTGGAGAAATGTCTGCTTAGGTCTTCTGCCCATTTTTGGATTGTGTTGTTTGTTTTTTTGATATTGAGCTGCATGAGCTCTTTGTATATTTTTGTGATTAATCCTTTGTAAGTTGCTTCATTTGCAAATATTTTCTCCCATTCTGAGGGCTGTCTTTTCGTCGTGTTTATGGTCTCCTTTGCTGTGCAAAAGCTTTTAAATTTCATTAGGTCCCATTTGTTTCCTTTTAATTTTATTTCCATTTCACTAGGAGGTGGGTCAAAAAGGATCTTGCTGTGATTTATGTCATAGAGTGTTCTGCCTATGTTTTCCTCTAGAGTTTTATATTGTCTGGTCTTACATTTAGGTCTTTAATCCATTTTGAGTTTATTTTTGTGTATGGTGTTAGGGAGTGTTCTAATTTCATTCTTTTACATGGAGCTGTCCAGTTTTCCCAGCACCAGTTATTGAAGAAGCTGTCTTTTCTCCATTATATATTCTTGCCTCCTTTGTCATAGATTAGGTGACCATAGGTGCGTGGATTTATCTCTGGGTTTTCTATCCTGTTCCATTGGTCTATATTTCTGTTTTTGTGCCAGTACCATACTGTTTTGATTACTGAAGCTTTGTAGTATAGTCTGAAGTCAGGGAACCTGATTCCTCCAGCTCCGTTTTTCTTAAGATTGCTTTGGCTATTTGAGGTCTTTTGTGTTTCCATACAAATTGTAAAATTTTCTGTTCTAGTTCTCTGAAAAATGCCACTGGTAATTTGATAGGGACTACATTGAATCTGTAGATTGCTTTGGGTAGTATAGTCATTTTCACAATATTGGTTCTTCCAATCCAAGAACATGGTATATCTCTCCATCTGTTTGTGTCTTCTTTGATTTCTTTCATCAGTGTCCTATAGTTTTCTGCATACAGGTATTCCCAAGTAGTTTCAGTCAAGTTTTCAGCAGGCAATGAACCAGCCTGTCATTTAGAAAGAAAAGAAACCAAAGATAAGGAAGGGGACCAGAAAGAGGGTCCTTGGGGGATGTGATAGGCAGCTTCTGGTATGGCTCACAGTGATTCCCACCTCCTGGTACCTACATCTCTGTGAACCCCTCTGCTTGGATGCGATCTGGACCAGCCCTGGCTGGCACCTTAATCACAGCCCTGAGAGAAACCCTGAAGCAGAGAACTCAGGTAAGCTGTGCCCCAATACATAACCTGCATAAATTATAGGATAATAAATGCATGTTCTGTTAAGTAACTGAGATATATAGCAATATGTAATGAATACAGGATCTCTTAAAATTACTCTCATAAACATACTCCCTGCCCACTGTGCCCACCCGGTAACTTGGCACTGCGCCTTGGATTTTGAAACATTTGACCATATTCCTTAGGAGATCTTAATGTAATCACCTCTCTTGTTCCTATCCTCTGTCCAGTTGAAAGCCAGTGGCTCATCTTTACGCTCAAAAATAAGAACTTAAGTAATTGGGAATTTATGTAGAAGAAGACCTTCACATTTGTGAATTGAGTTTTGTGGTTTTAAAGGTTCTAGGTATGTGACATTCCTGTTTACCCTCTGTGAATTGTTCTAGGTACATGGCATGCCTACGTACTGTCTAACAAATACTAGGAGAGGTAGTGAAAGGGACCGGTAAGAAGTAGGGAAATGGGAAAAGAAGATTGGTAAAATGATGAAAAATGGAAGTTTTGGAGTTTGGAAAATCAGGGTTTCAGCACACAATGTACTATGTGTAAGGTCTGTAATTTAGGAGGAAATTATTTAGCCTTTGAAGCCCTCTATTTTCCTCATTTAAATGAACAGGGAATCAATCAATTAATGTTGATTGCCCAGCACTTCGGGGACACACAGTTTGTAGTGTCTGTGTTTTTCTTTCTTGTAGTGTTGCAGGGCAAACACGAAAGTAGGAGAAACCATCTCTTCATCTACTGACATTCTTTCCTTTAGCAATCTTATACCGTGTTCTTTTTCATGTGGATTCTGAAGCTCGCTTCTCGTTTCTCACATCTCAGGTCAGCCTGATCTAGTAGTTCATGGATTTTGTGTACACTGGAATCTCCAATGGATAGAAATTATAAACCATATTTGATTTTAGGAAGACAACTGTGTTCATCCCCTTAGCATATAAAATTTGTATAATCTCCATCAGTTTTTTTTTTTTGGTTATATTTGGCACCTCCCTTACCTGCTGTATCCTTGTATCTTGGAGGAGAGGTAGACATATAGAAAAGCTAATGTAGCTTTGTCTGTTTCAGCTATGCTGAACACTAACGCTATCTATCTGGAATAGAGCTATGATTAAGGGCAAGCAAGCTTTAATGTATTCAGGTGGGAACAGTGTTTAGCTTGGATAAAGGAGCTTTCTCCCGGTTATGTCTTGCTAATATCATGCCAGCCCTAGTATTTATGAGTAGATTTGAAAATTGGGCTCTTCTGAGTAAAACTTTGCCCAACCCCGTCCTCCAGTGACATCAGCGTGTAAGTTGGTGGGGATGTATTTTAGAGCTTTTGTCAGACCTCTCTTTTCTATCAGTGAGTAAATCCTCTTACAAAATGGAACAAGCTGAATAGCAGTAACACATCAGGGTTCTCAGAGTCAATCACTTCTAGTTAATTTGGGGAATTGCTTTGCTGCAACTCATGAATGAATTCATCCAAAGATCCTTGCACCTTTAAGGGCAGCTACTCCTGAACCATGGGCTCATTAGTCTTCCTTGAGGGACTCCTTTGTCCTTGAATTTCTTCCAGGATCCCCTCAGAGCTAGCTCCTTGGGGCTAGCTTTCTGGTACCAATGCTTCCTTTTAATTTCTGGTTTTGTGTACATTTGTTCACAGAGACTTGATGTTCAGCTTCCCTCACCTCCTTCACCTAGGTGATCCCACCAGGTCTGTTTTGCCTTTCACTCCCATCCCTGCCCCCTGCCAGGCCCAGTCCTAGCCTGCCTTCCACCTACAGGGCAGAGCTGTTGTAAAGTGGAAAGTAAGACCTTTCCATTAACTAGCTGGCCAACTTGACCGATTCAGCAGGGAACAAGCATTTATTGCATGTCTTTAAACCAAATGGTTTATTTGTCTTTTAAAAAGATGGTGTATACTTTTAACTTCCTCATTTGGCCTGTAAACTTCTTTCAATCACATCTTATTCACATTTGTATCTCTCAGGGTACCAACTACGGTGTTTTAATTGTGTAGTGCTTAATATATGTATTTCTTGAATGTGAGTAAGAGAAGGAAAAGAAATTGGCATTAATAGGATATTGTGTATTAGTATTTTTACACATATTATTTAATCAGTGCTAACAGATATCCTTTTCTCTCATTTTATAGAGGAAGGAAATTTATCCAAGGCCATGTAGCTGGTATGGAACAGAGCAGAGATCAGACCCAAGGCTGTTTAACATAAAGCCTTTATACTTTTTTTTTTATAATACTTTTTGTTTATAACATGCTGTCTGGTCATTGTGGCTTCACTGCTGTGATCATGCAAGCTTCTTCTTTCTGCGATTTTTTAAAATCATTAAACCCTGTATGGACATTGCTGATTATGGGACAATGGCAGTCTGAAGAAAATTGCTGAAAGGTTAAAAAGTAGATTTGTAAAAATTCAATTGATAAAACAACACATGGGTAGTATTTTAAGTCACTCATTTTGCATCCTCTCAGTCTGTGATCCCTTGTTCACTTCATAAAGTATTCTCTGTCAAATTTTGGAAATAACACTGACAACATGTTAGTGTAAATAAGATGTAAGATATAATGATGCATCTGAGTAGAAGAATTTTGAGGATCTGGACAGATTCTCATCATTTTATTTAACATTCTCATGTAAAATAGTAGCATTTAAAATCTTATTACCTTTTTAGGAAAATCCAGTAAAAATAACCATTTTCCTTACTACAAGTGGTAGCTTTTTTATGAGGAATGCTGTTTAGATACAAATGAAACATACTAAAAATGGCAAAAACATTGCTAAATAGTTAAATTTGGCATTACTGGATGAAAATGAATTTAAAATGAAAATGTAAAATAGAAAGTAAACTACATTCTAAAAATGTTTTATAAATTATAAAAGCAATCCAAAGTCCAGAGAGTTACCAATACATTAACATTGACTAAAATGTGAAGAAAAAAAATTAAAATTCATGAAGTCATTGCCAAATGAGTGGAGCATGCATAACTGTTGAAGAACAAGTTATAAATTTAAAAAAACTGTCTGAAAAGTGAAAAAAAAGAGTACACAAATATTCAAATAACAAAGTAATAGAGTTTTTGAAAAAAAAACATGAAGTTTCTTAAAACTGTAAACAAAGTTCAGAGACCATTTTATGGCACATGAAATTTACCGAACATAAAAAAATCACTGAGTGAAAAATATCCATTTTAAATCTATCAATTGTTTGGAATAGCTGGGGTGCGTGGCTTTGTTCTTCTGTGGGATCTTCGAGTTTATAGAAGCGTCCTCTTCAAGGTGGGCTCATCTAAATGCCCAGGATCTGGTATTGCAAGTCAGGTAGGAATTATCCCTCCCTGGTTTTGTTCCCAATAGTTTACTGTTTATTCCTTTTATATGCCTAAACTCCATTTCACGGTAATTATGATGGCATTAATTGTTCCTTCTAATCTTCTTATTAGGTACTTCTGTCTTCCCTGACTGTTTTGTGCATTTGGTTGGAATAGATAGACCTGGTCTTAGAACCTTGTCTCTACTCTCAGACATAATTCCATGTGACCAGTTCGTTTCAATCCTAGAAGGTTTCTTTCTGGTTGAATAACTCCTTGCTTTTTGCACCAATCCATTTTCTTTTTAAGGAGTCTTTCAAAATTCCTCACATCTTCTTCAGTAACACCTTACTTACAGACCAGGAAGCACAGAGAGGGGAAGAAATCATGGTGACTTTTATCAGATAACTGAATAAATTCCATTTGCAAACCATGATTTTCCTTCGTAACTCCCTAACAGCATGTGACTTCCATTGATAAAACTATTTTTGAAAAATTAGGATTATTTTTACTGATGAATATTATAAAATGAAAGCTTTTGTTCAACGTGATTTAAGCTGTATGGATTAAAATAAAGGTTACTGAGAGATGCGATGATGATACCTACTTCTGGCGTAAACAACTTAAAGATGTAAAGTGTAGTGAGTGATGTCCCAAACAGCTCTATTTTCCTACCTATTCATGATAATAATGGAGTGAGAAATTTTTAAAAGAACTCTTATAAGACTTCCCATTGTTAATATCCCCATGTAAATCTTATTGGAATAAGTATTGGAAACATTAGTAGAGGATGTGGAGGGTGGAGAAAGAATAATTTGTCTTCCCTGCTTAAGAGGGAGAATTCATAAATAAAGCCTAATCTGCCTGAGAGGGAAAATAGAACTTACTGATGGTGCATGACAATTACATTATACTCTTTTGGTTTAAGTAATTCATGAGTCAACTTCATTCTATCAAGTTATTAAAATAAATAACAAAGGGATGAATAATCGGGCCACTAATTTTAAAACATAACTCTAACCTGGTTATCATGTGACTTAAAATAGACATTGCATTGACATGCTTGAAAGCAGTCATTCCAGACGTTACATAAGCTGGGTTGTAGCAACTCTTGGCCATTGAATTTTCAGAATTTTTAGAAACAGTATTTAAGTAAATAAGTGGACATGGATAATTAGGTTAAATATCATACCCAAGTCTTTTTAAAACTCAATTAAAGCAAGTAAGATTATGCTTTGAGTTTATTATGTAAGTACAATGTAAGTTCAGTTAGGTTAAAACTCCACTTTGTTTTATAGAGTACATGTTTCTAGAACCTGGAAAACAGTATGCAAAAATATTTTATCTGCTGTTTTTCATGTAGTCTACCTTGTTACTGGTTTCTTGCAGTGATAACCACACTTTAAGTCAATTTTTTGGGTGAATGTCTAACAGGAAAGATTCATTAATGGCTTTAAAATAATATATTTCTCAGGTGTATAAAAACAAAAAGTGCAATTTTACCTGGCAAGGAGAGAATGCATTACATTAAACTGTAGTTAATTGAATTTATTTTAAATGTATAATATTACGTAATTTTTTTTACGGATTCTTTACCAAGGTTCAAAATAATCTTGGTTGGCACATCATTATGATTACTAAAGCTGGAAATTCAGACAACTCTTGGTTTGCTTTCACTGTAGACACCACCAAAGGAAAAAGTTATCTACTTAAATAAGAGATCTAGAAGCAGTATGTATTGGAGGTATCTCTTAAGGAGAGGCTTGATCAGCAATTAGATGATTATCTTGGAAGAGTTACGGAATTTATCTGAAGATTTAACAAGGAGTAAATCTTGGTCCCAATTTTCACCCCAATTTTCCACTTCCAGGGTACAAACACATAAAGGATATTATTATGTCATAAACTTCAGAATACTTAGCTCTACCACCGGCTAAGATAGGTTAGGTTTTGCTGATCTGGCTCCTGCTGGTCCCCTTACTGGTCACTGCCGCCACTGCAGGGGGATTGCTTGTTTGGTGGTGGGGAGAGGGATGGACTGTGAAAGAATGGAAAAAGGGAGAGAGGAGTAAAAGGGGGATTTCTTTGTTGTCTCTGAGTTTTAGGAGTTCCCCCTTTCTGTTCTTCAAGCCAGAACTAGAGGTTTTCTCCTGGAGCTCTCTTTGTGCCATGGTGCTTACTTCTGTCTTATCTAGGCTGGCTGGTATTGGAGGAAAAAAATGGTAGGTTCATTGCTAGTTTGATGGTACTTCAGATTCTTGTGTTTTACCCCAATGTTCCTGGTGCAGTTAACTTTGCAGAGACCTCAAATGGCTGCTCCATGATTTCTGTCTGGTTTTATGATTGTATCAGGTATGAGAGCTGGGGGCAGCATGCTTACTCCATCTTACCTGCTACTGGATCTGATACTGGCTCTTAAAGCTTTTACCCAGAAAAATTCACATTACTTCTATTCATATTTTATTGGACAGAGGAAGTCAAATGGCCACACCTATCTTCAAAGAGGAACACTACTATCTGCCTTGAAGGAGAATCAGAAGTATTTGGTAAATAGCACTCGTGACTACCACACTGCAGTAGTTAATGGAAGTCTAGGATGAGCTTCATGTTGAACCAAACCCAGGCACCAATCTAAACTAGAGGAATTATGATACTCTTGAGGGCATAAGTTTGGGTTTCTATACCATCAAAATGTATGGCTATCTTGGTGGGACCATCTGTATTTTAATCTACTTAAAAGAAGAATCAGTGATGATGTGCTCCACCCATATAATCTTGAATTCACGCATGGTAAAAGGTAAAGATACAAGAATGTGTTTTAAAAAATCCAAAGATGGTACCAATAGGAAAAATATCTATATGACTGAATGACATGAGAAAGCAGGGTTTAGTACAAAAAACATTGAATTTGGAATTATATAGATCTGTTGGTACTTTGTTAAATTGGTCACTATTACAGTCTCATTAAAATTGATTCCAGAAACCTCCACATGAGTCTCTGAGACAGCTTACCCATATTTCATATCAATCTTTACCTATCTCACTAAGATTCATTAACTTTCTCTTTTTTTCCCTAAAATAAGTTATTTGCTCCCATAAAAGCAGGACTTTTATTGTATTTGACTTGAGGCACAGAGTTGAGTTCCAGAGTTCCGCACTACAGGAAAACAACTTAGAAAGTTGTTATAAAATCTCTCAACAGCCTGGGGAAGGTGCAGGACAAGGACTCAGATGTAATTGCCAGGTATTGCAAAGGAAATATGTAATTCAGCAAGTAGTTCTCAGTGAACTTATAGTAACATGACTCACAACAAGAAAATCATTTGATAAAATATGCTGAATGGGAAATGATTCAGTGAAAGTGTTATTTAGAACAAGCAATTACTGAGTGAAGGTATTACCCACAGCAGACAATTACTCAGTGAAAATATTACAGGGAGCAGGCAAATATTCAATCAAACATTTGACAAGGAAAGCAATTATTCAATAAACAATCATATAATTGTACCCAATGGAGCGTGCTTGCCATACGGCATACAAATCACTTGCAGACACTCAGGATGATGTTCTGACTGTTGGAAATGTTGATAATTTATGGTTCTCATTTGTCATTTTTGAGATAATTTCATTTCAGTTTTTCTTTCAAGTAAACAGCATTAAAAATGTGTACAACCATTCTAAAAATCAATTTTTCAAATAATCCTATCTCAGATTTTTTTGTCTCCTCTCATATCATTTCTTTTTTCATCCTTTCTCCCCCTTTCCCTTATTTCCTCTTTCTCTGGTTGCATCTTCCTCTAGCTCACTGTTTTCCTCTTTCCCTTAATATATTTTAAAGATAAGGCTGAATATTAAAAAGCCTATGTTTATTATTAAATCTTCTCTCTGTAAATCACTCATGAATGTGTTTTCCAAGAAGAAAACATCACCAGCAGTTATTTACTGTACATTGATAGGTTATAGATATAGTCTGCAATGCTAGACTCAGGGAGAATGTAACTGTACCTTCACGAAGTTTATAGGCTAAAATGGCAACAGCAAATTAATCAATAAATACATATTTCAACCAGTGACACTAATGACTGCTTACTCCCTGTCAGTCATTGTGCTAAGAGATACATATGACAGTTCCTGTTCTCAAGGATTGTGTGGACCAGTAGTAGAGACTGACCTACGAACCAAAAATGTCAACAGAATAGGTAATTGCTGAGAGAGATTTGCATAAGGGGGCAGGGAAGCAAAGAGATGAGTTCAAGATAAGCTACCTTGAGGTACTGGAACCTGAGTCAAGTGGAAGAAACAAGAATATTTAGCCAGGTAAAGAAAGGTGGGAGAGGAGTCCTTGGCCTCACCCCACACTTGGTGAGCATGGGGACTCCAGGCAGTTCAGTGTTGCCATGTGTGACACGGCGTGGGGTCAATGGCAGGAAAGGAGGCTGGAAAAATGGGCACATAGGAAGATCAATGTGCCACAGATTAATACTCCTCCTGTACTTGTATTTAAAGGGCTCTTGGTATATATCGTTTTACTTTTCCTTCTTTGCTAGTCTAAAGGAGGATTTCATATAGAGGATGCTGCTCATCAACATTTAGTTACAGCGGGCATTGAAGAGCGGTGAATATTCAGGAAGGAATATTGCTTCAACAAATAAAGAAAAGCAGTTTAAGAATGCAAATAACATTGAACATATATAGAAGAGGATTGAAACATAAGATCGTAGGAGCTTAGAGAACTGAGGACAAAGGAAGGTGAGATAAAAACCAGATACAGGATACCCTTCAGGGGAAATATGGTCGGCAGGTACTATAGGAATCCTGAGACGTACTAGGCACTGCCATATTTTCTTAGGGTCCAGCAAGGATGCCTGTCATTAAACTTGCTTGATGAAACAAAAAATTTGAAGAGGACTGTCAGTGGTCACTGTTTTGGGCATCTAGTATTCATTTACCCTTCTCTTAGTAACTGCATCCCCAGCGCCCCGCTGGGGTATCAACTCTCCCGCAGGTTTATCCATGTGATTTGGGCAGCACTGACTCCCATCCCCAGCTCTGGGATCTTATGACAGTCAGCGTTTCTACTCTTCTGTCGTCTCAGTGACTTCTTTTCCCTGTGGGAAACACACAACCCCATTAACTACCACAGGAAGCTTTCACTTCTTCTGTATTGAGCGCGGAGTGAGGCTGGACGTGCTGAGCTGTCTTTCTACAACAGGGTGGCTAGACTGAGAGTAAAGCCTACATGGGGCTTCCATGCACAGTTGGAGCACGTGGGTGCGAGGTATATCTTAAGGCCTTGATTAAGCCATCAGAAAGCATCCCTCTGTCCCTTGAGCTTTTCAGACTATGCCAGCCGTTATGTTTTCTTTTTTCTGCTTAAGCTTGAATTGGATTTTGTCTTTGAAAACCAGAACAGTCTTAACATACGACCGAAGATTTGAAATAGTTTGTTAGATGGCTGCTACTTATTTGTTTAGTTATGTAATAAACTTACTAAACTAAATAAATGAATAAGGTAAGCTATCAATAATGGCAGTTCCTTATCTGTGAATGGCTGTTTATAGTTGCAAAACCTATTTGCATATACGATCTTGCTTAATCTCTGTAATAAATATTGAAGTAGCTACTATTTAAACCCTTTATTTTTAAGGAATTAAGTATTTTCAGAGTTATACAAAGCATGAGTGTCTTGGACACAAACTCAAGCTTTCTGACTCCAACTTCAAGGTTTTTGCCAAGATACTTTTACATTTTTAACTACTACAAGTACGCTTCAAAGACTCACAGTATATTTTACATTTTTGTAGTTTTTAAGAGATGAGCAATAAGCAGTGTGTTCTTTCAAGTTTCTTATGTATAAATGTGAAATTTAGAAATTAATGGAGTAGAATGATAGGAAAGAGAGGATTGCTTTAAAATGCTCCATGTTTTCTTTAAAGTAAAATTCTCAAAAATTGTCTCTTTTAAAGTGACTCTAGTTCAGCTCGTCAGGGAATTGTCACCCTAATGAACTCTATTTGCTGTTTATAGACCCGATTTTCTCCCAGGAAGACTTGGCTGGAGTCGTGGCAAAGCTAGACAAGTCTGATTGGGATCTTCCCATGCTCAGTTCAAACTCTGGGTCTGTTTTTATTGAATTTGAAATCTTGGAGAAATAGTGCATGAGCCTTTGCAGTTAAAAAATAAATATTTCTCTTTTGAATAAAAGTGCAGTTGCTACACATTACTCTGTTATTTAATTATACCCTTAGGGACTAGAGAGAGGTTCCTTGAAGCACCACTTCTGTCTTATGTCAGGAAATTAATAGCAGAATAAAATGCCCCTGTAGAAACAGAATAAGAAGGACCTCTTTTCTCAGTTGAACTTTATCTGAGTGTATCAAATTACAACATACAATAATTCAACTTGAACTTTAATAGTACCCTCTGTGAAATTTTTGATAATGTTTATGCACCCTTTGCCATGCCAGTTAGTTACTCATTTATGTGTCCCCTCTCTTCTGGATTAATTGTGACCTTGTTGAAGACAGAGATGATGCTTTTAAAAATATTATTATCCTATACCTCCCTTATGAATACATAGACTAATCCGTCATATTAGTAGATGCTCAGTATATGTCTGTTGACTATCTTGGAAGTAGATCTGTACCATATTGGTCCAAAGCATTGCATTTGTAATTTGTTTCAAAGAGAAGTAATACAGATTTAGTTCTGATGAGATGATGGTGAAACAGGTAAACTCATATTACTAGGGAAAATATAAGATAATGTGAACATTTTGTTCTCTCATTTACAGCAATATGGCTCTTTGTAAGGAATTTGGCTCTTATGCTGAGTGAAATGAAGATCTTTCAGGATCCATAAAAGTATTTAAGCTTTCTGGCCTTACCACTATACTAATAAAAGTTTTATTCTAAGAAAATAGTTTCTCAACAGGAAATGCCATTCGTTTATTCAACGAGCAGTTATTGGATACTTTCTATATGCCAGGCACTGATGTAGACGCTTGACCTATATCACTGAACAAAATGGAACTTATTTTCTAAAAGAGAATGACAGATTAATAATAAATATAGTAATTATAAATGATTAAATTATACAGGATATTAGGTGTATGAGTGCTTTGGAAAAATAAAGAAGAACAGAGTAAGGATTAAGAATATAGAATTCAGGTAAAAAAATTTAAATGGGGCTTTGGGGTAGACTTTATTGAGAAAGTCCTGTATAAGCATTGAAGAGAGAGGGTTACCACACGATTATCTGTGAGAGGATGATAGAACAGCATATGCAATAGTCCTAAGGTAGGGAAGTGCTTAGCATTTTCTGGAAAGAGCTGAGAGGCCAGTTGGAGGCAGTGGAGTGAGCAAAGAAGAAAAGAGTGGAAGGTGAAATTTGGCAGAAATGGGAGGCCAGATCATGTAGAGCTGTGCTGACCTGACCTTGTAAGGAATTTGGCTCTTATGCTGAATGAAATGAAGATGCATTGCAAGGTTCTGAGAAAAAAATTATGGAATGATCTGACATTTAAAAGGATCATTCTTGTTGCTGTGTTGAGAATAGCCCATAAGGAGGAAATGATTGAGGTCAAGTGACCAGTTAGGAAGAGTGGTGGGCTGAATAATGACTCCCTCAAAGATCCTAATCCCTGAAACCTGCAAATGTTGCCTTGTATGGCAAAAACATACTGCAGATGTGATGAAATTACACATCTTGTGATGTGGAGATTGTCTGGATTATTCTGGTGGAACCTTTAAATGCAACCACATATATTCTTCTGAGAGACAGGCAGGGAGAGACTTGACCACAGACAAGAAGAAGTCCATGTGATGGAAAGAGAGTCAGAGAAAGATGCTACAACACTGGTTTCGAAGATGGAAGAAGAAGCCATGGGCTAAGGAATACAAGGAGTGCAGCTCTAGTTGCTGGAAATGGCAAGGAAACAGGAAAGATAAGGAAATGGGTTCTTCCCTACAGCCTCTGGAGAAAGTATGGCCCTTCCAATGCCTTGATTTTGGCTAAATGATACTGATTTTGGACGAATGGCCTCCAGAACTATAAGAGAATGTGATCTCCAGTGGCCTCAGCCTGCAGCGGCTTGAAGCAGGGTTTTGGTTCCCGGCCAGTGATTGAGGTCGGGTTGCGGCGGTGAGAGCACTGAATCCTAGCCACTACATCAGTGGTCGGTGACAAGGTCCTGGCCCTACAGCTTTGCAGAAAAAGAATTCCCACAAAGACAGAAAGTAGTGAAACAAGTATTTATTAGGAGAAAAAAGTAGTACAGTACGTGTGGATAGACACATGGGCAAGCTCAGAGAGAGAGTCGCGCCCTCGTGGCAGTTTAAATCACTTGTATGGGGCATTTCTTCTGTGTTTCCTTTGACCAATCATTTTGCTTTTCCTGGTTCAGAGTCCATATTTGGTGTATCTCAGGATTTTCCCATGTGTGCGCGCATGTCTTAGCCAACATGGATTCTACTGAAGAGGCCTATGGGTAGGTTTGGCCACTTGGCGTCACTCCCCTTTTGACCTCCAAGAAGCCTTTCTGCACATGTGTAGTCGGGAAGGTCTCCTGACTTCGAGAATGAGGAATATGTTGTCTCTTAGCTTCTATCTGGGCAGGACCCAACCTCCTCTCTCAACTGTCTCATTATTTTTGTCTCAGAGTATCAGTCCACAAGGAATGAACTCAAACCATTTGCCCTGGGGCCCCATCTGTCTGCTGCCTCACATACACCTCTGTTGCTCTAAGCCACCAAGTTTGTGGTAATTTGTTACAGCAGACAGAGGAAACTAGTATAGGAAGCTATTGCTGTTATCCAGGAAGGAGATGATGTTAGTTCACATAAGAATGATAAAATGGAGATGGTAAGAAGAACTGCATTTTTGAATATGTTTTAAAATGTAGAATAAATAGGATTTTCAGTCAGATCAAAAGTGGGATGTGAAATAAAGGAAAGAGTCAAGGATAGCTCCAAAATTGTTGTCTGAAATGATTTTGCACCAGCTGAGATGAAAAAATTTGCATGTGGAGAAGTTTTTTCAAGCGGCAACCAGGAGTTCTGTTTTGGATACACTGGGTTTGAGATTTTTTTAGATATCTAAATGGAGACATGAATAGGCAGTTGGGTATAAAAGCATGGAGTTTGGGAGTTGGATCTTTGGCTGGTGATACAAATTTGGAAGTTATTGACACACATTTGGCGTTAAAAGGCGTGAGATGAGATGAGCTCATCAAGGGAGTAAATGTAAATAGAAAAGAGAAAAGAACTAAAGACTGATCCTTTGGGAGCTCTACCCTACAGGTTTGAGGGAAGCTCTGTACATGAAAATAAGCATTGGAAGAACATTTATACAAATATGTGAATAATTTTGATTCCAACAAAGGGAACTGCTAATGTCAATCTGGTACATCAATTCAATGGAGTTACCCATTCACTAAAAGGAATGATTATGATGACAGTGGAAGTAATTATGATAAATTGTTAAGTAAAATAAAGTAGAACTCAAAATACATAAATATTATAACTGTGAGACTGAACCTGAGAAGACATTATATACAATTAAAGTAATTGTGTTAATTTTTGTTTTCTTATACTGAACAGGTTTCAAGTTACGTTTTTCAATAATACACAGAATCCCCTGTGAGATAATATTGAATCATTTCATGGTCTCTGTTTAGCAGTAACACAATGGAAAACACTTTGAAAAGAGTTTAGTGAAACATTTCAAAATCACATTTCTTTTGATTCATAGTCATTTTAAAAGCATTTTAAAACATCATAAATAATAACAATTATTTATTCTAGTTACCAAAGATTTCTGTAGATGAAGCAATAGAGAGGATGGTAAATTATGTTAAAAAACGAAATTCGGTGGAGGAAATTTGAAGATCTAATTGGTTTATTGAAAGATTCATGATTAAGGCAGTGTCTGATCTAGCTACTAGAAGGGCACTCTGAGGGGTTGTACAAAATGGAAGGGTTTTATAGGCAGTAAAAGGGTAGGGCGGGCTTCCCTGGTGGCACAGTGGTTGAGAGTCCACCTGCCGATGCAGGGTCACGGGTTCGTGCCCCGGTCCGGGAAGATCTCACATGCCGCGGAGCGGCTGGGCCCGTGAGCCATGGCCACTGAGCCTGCGCATCTGGAGCCTGTGCTCCGCAACGGGAGAGGCCACAACAGTGAGAGGCTTGCATACCTAAAAAAAAAAAAAAAAAAAAGGTGGTAGGGCAAGAAGGTATCAGCAAAAGAAAAGAAAGGGTTGCTTCAGGCCAGGCCATCTTCTGAGGGAAAGGTGGGGGGGGCGGCGGACTTTATCATACAAATTACCTCATTAGTGTGGATCAGGATATTTCTGATTGACTGTTTCAAAGGTCACATTTCTGGGAGAGGTTGAAACTGCAATTAAGTCTTGGTGTGCTGTTGTGGGGGACAGATGACTCCACTTGGGCTTGTTATTTCTTTTTTGATTACCCAGTGGTCATTTGGAATTAGAACTATTCTTTCTTATTACTGTCCCAGGGAATCTGACTGTATGATTGACTTAAAAGAACTACTTGTTTGTGCTAAACTGATTATAGGGCTGAGTGCCAAATTACACTAATAGAATAGCTTATTCGTGCCTTGTGCATATATTGTTTGGCTGCAGAGTAGTCATTAACATTGATGAGCCCCCCTCCCAGATCTTCGGAGGTCTCACTAGAATCTCAGTGGACAGGAGCTTGTGTCCTTGAAGTCATGATGGAAAGGAAAATCTTTGCTGTTCTCCTTTTAGTTGATGATTCATTTTCAGTTACTTGAAATGAGAAAATGATTCATTTTTACTAATCAGTTAAAAAATTATTGGAAGTAATAAAGAAACTAAAATCTTTTTTTCAAAAACCAAGTCAATCTTTACCGGAACCCTTATTTTCTTCCTTATTTTTTAGTATTTGAGCTTTTTCTACAGTCAGAAAACTTGTAAAATATACAGATTGCAGTATGAAAACCACAAATTGTGTCATAGATACTTAAACATTGTATTAACAGAGAAAATAAAATTGTATATATTAAGGTTTAGTTTAAATGCTCTAAGTCTGCCTTAAAAGAACTAATGTCAGCTTCCTTGACATTTATGTCAGTTTTATATGGATTATTTTAAAAGTTGGAATGCTTTTGTTAAATGATCCTCTAAACTACTGCTTTTTATTCTTCCCTGTTGCTGCAGAGCCTCTTATAGTTTAATAAAAGCTATCTTCTTTGTAAAAAGAATAAAAGGAAAGGAAAAATATTGATATAAGCATTAAGAAAGAAATATAACCTATTAGATATGGGTTTAACAATGGAGATTTTCAAGAAAAATGATCTCTTATTTCTGATTCTTAAGAAATATGAATTTGTTATTACATGGTAGAAATTTGATATTATATGAAGATATATTTAGTGTTCAGTTTTTATAGTGTTAGAATAGCTCATCAAAGAGAGAAGGATTTTAAAATTCCTATGATTAATTTGTGGGGAAATATGTAGAGAGGTAAGGATGAAGAATTCACCAAAGAATTGGTATTTTTTTTAAAAATCAGTTTGAAATTTTAGAAATGAATAATGCAATAACTCAAGAACTCAATATATGGGTTTATGATCAGACTTTGACACAGAATAAGATGGGATAAGTGAACCCGAAGGCAGGTTAATAGAAATATGGAGAACAAAAAGGATGAACAATACAGAAAATGTGTAAGAGTTTTATGAGACACTGTAAAAAGATCTAACACAGTTAGTGGAGTCTCCGAAGAGAGGAAAAAAATGTTACAGAATTAATATTAGAAATGGCTGAGATTATAGATTCAAGAAGTGCTGCAAACCTCAAACAAGAGAAACACAAAGAATGCCGTCACACTTAGGCATATCATAGTCGAACTGCTGAAAACCCAAAACAAAGAAAAAAGTCTTATAAGTAGACAAGGCAGTTGGAGATTAAAAAAAAACCAAAACTTTGATGAAACAAAAGTAAGATTGATAGTTGATTTTTCAGCAGAAACTGTGGAAGCCAGAAGAAAATGGAATTAAATATTTAAAGTACTAAAGGAAAATTATGGCAACTAAGAATTTTCTACCCAGAAAAAAAATAGCCTTTAAAAATTTAGTTGAAATCTTTAGACAGACCAAAATTGAGAGAAATCATTGTAAAGAGACCGATACTAAAAGAAATACTAAAAGGAATCTTTCATTCAGGATGACTGTAAGCTGATGAATCCACAGAAATGCAGGAAATAATGAAGAGCCACAGAAAATATAAATATTTAGGTAAATACAAGTGAATATTGATTTATAAAACAAAAACAATAAAGTCTCAGGCTGGCTTGAGGATTGGCTGTCTGGAGAGTAGCAGCTATCTTGAGAGCATGAGGACAAAAGATACATGGTCAGGATGACAGAACAGAAAAACAAAAGGAGCCTGGGTCCTTACTGATGTCTTTGAGAAGCTAGACATGAACTAACTGCACAAGACATGAACTCACTGCTTGAAGAATTCTTATCATATGAAAAATAATACATTCCTATTTCTTTAATCCATTGTAGCCTCAGCCTTCTGTTGCTTAATGTCAAATGGCCTCATAATTCATGAATGTATTTCCATTACCAAGGCTAGCTCTTTACTCTGACACTCAAGGCTAATCATAATCTGGTCTTAGTTTAGTTATCTCCTCCAGCACTTCCCTGTTTCTTCCAACTTCCCTCCCTTTTTTGTGGTTCTCTTCATTGAACCCCAGAGAGAAACATCTATTCCTCTTCTTGCAAATTATATCTATTATTTTAGATTTCCTGTATTCATCCAGTGCTTTTCTATCTCTGTAGTTCAACTTAACCAATATTTAATTATTACTTATATAATGATTAGTATTATATTCCCTAAAATGAAAATAGCCTCTGTATCTGCTTTTGGGAGCAGTTAAGAAGAGGATGTCTTGGATAATAGTTTCTCACATTTCAAATGAAAAGCCCTGAATTAATTATAATAGGTTAGATTATGCTGGAATAACAAATCTCAATATGCCACTCATCTAAAACATAAACATTTTTTCGTCACTTAGGCTGCATGCCCGTTGTAAGTTTGTTGGGGGCTCTGCTCTGTGTAGTTACTTAGGAGCCCAGGCTGGTGGAGATTGTACCATCTGGAATGTAGCTGGCAGCCACAGTGGAGGAATGGGAATGTAGGAGTCATGTACCATCAGTTCAGTGCTCTGAACTGGAAGTGACACGTGTCCTCACCTCCCCTGAGCCAGTGATCAGAACTAGTCACATGACCCTACCCAGCCACAAGGCCTGGGAATGTAGGACAGTGGAGGAATCTTTGGTGAGCGCTACCATATCTTCCACAAGCTCCAAGGAGTAGAGTGAGTACTGGAAGCATGAAAGAGGAAAGAATTACTGGCTGAGTCTGAAGGACCTGTGGGAAAAAGGAAAACTTGGTGAGTCAGTCAGTCTGTATTCAGAGGTGATTTGGGGTTTAGCTGTGGATAATCCCAAGTGGTTCTCCAGCACAGGTCGACAGAGCTGATTACTAGAAATATAGGCCTAATGTTCATAGACTTAGGAGCTCAGGTTGTCAGCAACAGAGATGATATTCAGCACATATCAGGCCTCAGCCAGGGGCCTGGGGCTTGGATAGAGGTAGCTGTTGCTGCCTTAACTTCTCTCTCTGAACTTCCTTCTCACAGGCAACAAAATGTCCAAAAGATGCAAAAGATGGACCTCAAAAAGCAAACAAACAAAAAACCCAAGAGTCTTGACAATACTGAGAATAAACAATGAACAATCTACCTTCTTCCTAGAACATTATGTTCTCTCTAGAAGAGTTGTAATAAATGTAGTTTCCTGTTCATGTGAAATGTTTTAACCATAGATCTATATTGAAGTTTCAGATAAGCTTTCCTTATTTTAGAAACACATTGTAAGATTTTATTTTATCCTCATAACTACTCTATTGGGTAGATACTAATATCCCAGTTTTACAGATTAAAAAAAAAAAAGAGGTCTAAGGAGATTAACTACTTGCTCAAGTTTGAAAGGCTTACACATTTCAATCCAAGACTCTGCTTTCTTCATTTTGAGGAAGTTTTCAAATTAGGCTATAAATCCAACTGTCTCTTTATGCTGATGAACCAAAACATTTGAGTTTTTCAGCTAATTTAAAAAAAGAATGATTGCTCACATTTCTTTCACGGGGCGTGACTTTTGGCCACCTTAACCTTCAGCAGGTTTTGCTGGCTAAGTGCTGGATGGCATTTGTGAAGTTCCCTGGGCTCTTGTCTTCAGGCGAGAAGATGATTATACCATTTGACGAATGTGATATCTGAACTTAGCACCCAGCAGAAAAGAAATTTCACAATGTCAGGGCAATTTAACTGTTAACATAGGTGTTCTTGTGGGTTGCAAACACTTTATTACCAACATCAGAGTACTAACTTCCATATACGCCATGTAGTGGCATAAAGCTTGCACAGTGGTTGAAAAATGGAGGCTCCTCCATTGCTAACAAATCAAATATAATGAGGAAAAATTGAGAAAATGGAAATGGATATTACTTTCCCTTCAGTGAGCTTAGAAATTGCAAGTTTTCTTACTCCCTTATTGCTTTCTTAAACTTAATTTTATAGTGGATTTTCTCTGCATTAACAAAATACTCTTCACTTCAAATGTAATGGTTTACATTGAAAATGCTATTAGACACCAGATTACTTTCCTTTATAATCATGGTACAAAGAGACACTAAAAAAACAGATCTCATGTATTTAACTTCATTCTTTATTTTTTTCATTTTTATTTGCCTCATTGTATCAGGTAAGAAGTTTTTAGTTACAAATAAGAGAAAACCAAATACAAACTACCTTAAATTATATGGAAATGTAATTGGAAGGACTCCACTGGAAGGACAGGCTTCAAGTATAGTTTGATAAGGACTTCAGTTCCATTTTTCTGCTGTAGTTTATCAATTACTTTCTCCATGTGATGGCTTTACCCTCTTGGTAGCAAAGTGTCCCTACCTTATATATACTAATCTATAAAAGCAAGAGAAAAAAAAATATTTTCTTCTTCCAAACATGGGACAAGAGATTTTTGTGTCTGCTAATCTAGGATAAATGCACTGTGCTAATTAACCCAGGCCTGGTTAAGTTCCTGTCTCTGATCCTATCACTGTGACAAGGAGGATTCGTTCACACCTGGAGAAAGGGGTAGGTAGGGTAAATATCCCGTCAGACCACATAGTTGCAGTTCCTATGGAGAGAGATGGCTTTCCAAAGCAACAGTCTGGGGTTTGCTGGAAGGGAGAGGAGGGGATGGATATTGCTTGTGCAATGAATATTACACCTATTGATAGTACTTTTTAGGGTCAAGAAATTTTCTTTCAGTTAGATAAAATACTATTGGGTTGGCCAAAAGTTTTGTTCATTTTTTTCCGTAAGATGGCTCTAGTAGCATTCAGTTGTCTTTAACTTCATTCAAAGCAATTTTGTTAGACTGTATGTGACAGCTGTCATATCAGGGTGCATTTTTAAAAAGACATCAAAATTGGTGAATTGTGTAGCCATTTTAGTATTGAAGATGGAAGAAAAAAAGCAACATTTTTGGCATATTGTGCTTTATTATTTCAAGAAAGGTAAAAATGCAACTGAAACACACAAAAAGATTTGTGCAGTGTATGGAGAAGGTGCTGTGACTGATTGAATGTGTCAAAAGTTGTTTGCGAAGTTTCTTGCTGGAGATTTCTTGCTGGACGATGCTCCACAGTCTGGTAGACCAGTTGAAGTTGATAGAAATCAAATCAAGACATTAACTGAGAACAATCAATGTTATACCACGCGGGAGATAGCCTACATACTTAAAATATCCAAATCAAGCATTGAAAATCATTTGCACCAGCTTGGTTATGTTAATCGCTTTGATGTTTGGGTTCCACGTAAGGGAAAAGAACCTTCTTGACCGTATTTCCACATGTGATTCTCTACTTAAACATAGTGAAAAAGTTACGTTTTTAAAACAAATTGTGATACGTGGTAAAAAGTGGATACTGTACAATAATGTGGAATGGAAGAGGTCATGGGGCAAGTGAAATGAACCACCACCAAACACACCAAAGGCCAGTCGTCATCCAAAGAAGGTGATGTTGTGTATATGGTGGGATTGGAAGGGAGTCCTCTATTATGAGCTCCTTCCGGAAAACGAAACTATTAATTCCAGCAAGTACTGCTCCCAATTAGACCAACTGAAAGCAGCACTCGATGATAAGCGTCCAGAATTAGTCAACAGAAAATGCATACTCTTCCATCAGGATAATGCAAGACCACATGTTTCTTTGATGGCCAGGCAAAAACTGTTACAGCTTGTCTGGGAAGTTCTGGTTCATCTGCCGTATTCACCAGATATTGCATCTTCAGATTTCCATTTATTTGGGTCTTTACAAAATTCTCTTAATGGAAAAAATTTCAATTCCTGGAAGACGGTAAAAGGCACCTAGAACAGTTCTTTGCTCAAAAAAGATAAAAAGTTTTGGGAAGGTGGAATTACAAAGTTGCCTGAAAAATGGCAGAAGGTAGTGGAACAAAAGGGTGAATATGTTTTTCAATAAAGTTCTTGGTGAAAATGAAAAATGTGTCTTTTATTTTACTTAAAAACTGAAGGCACTTTTTGGCCAACTCAATAACATGGAACATTTCACACGATGGGTTACCTGATTTAAATGGCTCTCTGAATATGAAGGACCTGTTTTTGTCATTGCCAGTTGTTTGGCCCAGTGTGCTTGAGTGGTACTGACCCATTTGGTTTTATTTCCCAGCTTGAGGTAACTACAGCCCCAACAAATCAATCCAACAGCCTCTTTCTACGGTTTATGCTAACACTTTTTATGACATACATTATTTTTATTCCATTTCATACTCTATTAGAGCAGTCTAATCCCTCAAAAATGTGATTTCAAAGCCCGATCTCAGAAACTACTGATATTTGTAGTTTTATTTCATTAGTAAGTTAATCATCTTATTAATTTACTCTAAACACAACAAAACATTTCTTACTAGGAAACTGGAGTAGGTGTCAGTTAAAAGTAAGATGTAAAGATGAAGTTTGAATGAGAGTGAATCAACTGGTACTAAATATGCCAGCAAACATCACGTTGCTGAAGCTGCCAAAATAAAAGAAGAGAGAAAGGACCCTTTGCATTTTCCTTCTTGTGGCTCTGAGTTTAATGGGCCCTTGCGTTTCAACTGGCTAGTGGGAGGACATATTTTACCTTTGTATATTCTTACTCTTGCACTTGTGAGCTTTAAACTTATCTCGCAGAAGGGCAATAGAATTTTTTTCCAACTTATTATTGGATCTATGCACTCTTGTCTCCATCTTCAAAGCTCAATGTGTTAGTGGATGATAACTTAGGATCCATTATAAGAATATAGATAGTCACAAGGAAAAATCTTTTGGGAGTTCATTCTGAATGCAGGGTAATTTACATTAAAATGAGGGGAGAAATAAAATATAATGAGCAGAAATTTCATTCCATACCAGTCATGTCGAGACTGGTACTGGCCTTCAGGTTCTCATCTGAGAGGAAGGTGGTGGTAGAGGGTCTACACTTGATAGCTGGGAATCCTGAACCTTATCTGGGATAAACGAGGCAGGTGATACCATTAGAACCAGATGGTTTCCACGGGTTAGGTTAGCTTGTCCTGCAAACAGAACTATATTAGCACAAATTAGGTCTTTCAGTGTGAAATCAGAATTTAAGATTGAGCATAAAGAAGCTGAGAATTCAAACTACATAGAACAAATGCTAATTTTCCTTTTATGGGACTCATAGAGTGATTTAAGATCAAAAGAAAATATTAAATTAAAATTAGTATATATAATTGGATTTCAGCAAGTTGTTCTAATAAAAGTGACTCAAGGAGACCCGGGTTTTAGTTCTGACTTTGCCTTTAACTGGTTATGTGTAACCTTTGGAAAGGTTACTTAACCTCCTATATTTCTCATCTGTAGAATAATTTGGGAATAAAATACAAAGTCTAATTTTAGGCTTAAAAAGATACAAATAAACACTGGAAACCCTTATAACACAATGAAAAATGTATAGGAGTAGTCTTAGTGCCATAACTGATTGAGTTCTAGGAATTATTTTTTAACAGATCACGTAAAAGTTCTGGAAAAAATTCTTTCATTTCCAATACCTGAATTATTGAAATATATTAAGAGTATGTACAGAGAAATTACTTTAAATTTTTATATTTTATTTATACTGTTTTTAAAAAATTTAAGTTAAAACTCTGCTTTTAAAGGCATATGGCAGTGCAGGCTTTTCCAACTTCCACTAAAATATCTCCAAATGAATAACCATAACAACAAAGTGAAAACACATAACCACACCTAGATCAAGGGCCCAAGTATAAGTTTATTGCAGAATATGGGCAAAATTCCTACTTGCTATGAAGCAGATAGATCTGAACTGAACTGACTTGAGAAAAAAATGAAAAAAAGCCAGCCTTCACCTGACAAGTCTGAGAACATCTGAGGAAAGGAAGAAAGGAAACTACTTTTAAAATCACAGAAGTGGGAAAATTGGGAGAAGGTAGACAGTTATAGCCTGCACAGTAAAACCTTCATACATGAGACAGAGATAGCAATACTTTTGGTAGCTGTAAATGTGAAAATACCAGTGTTTTAGTTATTCTATGTGTGGGGAGTATCAGTCAAAGCCAGGTAACGGGGAAGGAGGCGTACCCCCTTAGTGCAACACAGATGTAGAAGGTGAAAGCTTGTTAGAAAAAGAGGATTAGACTCATCCCTCTATCCATTTCATGCATGAGTGGGTCACACCAGGAGTAGGGGTGGTCAGCACAGGGTGCAGACACCTCTTATCATCTGCATATCTGGCGCAGTCTGCTCCAACAGTCCTGGCTTTGGTTGCTAGGTAATAATAATAGCTAACATTTTTTGAGTACTTACTGTGTGCCAGGCATGGTTCTAAGTGTTTAGCATACATTATCTCATATCATCCTGTAAACAACCTTAGGTGTAGGGCCAATTATTATCTTCCTTTTACAGTTGAGGAAAGTGAGGCACACGTGCATTATGGAACTTACCCAGGACACACTACAGCATCTAGGACTCAGATCCACGCAGTCTGACCCCAGACATGTTCTCAGAGCTGAGGTGTGAAACAATGATCCTACTATTCTGTAACTGGGCAGAGGGCAAAGCCAAAGTGTTCCAAAACCCTCTGTGGAATAAGTGCCCTCTGTATCTAAATGAATCTTGCTTTGTTTGAGGCTAATTAAAGAAAACAATAGCAAAAGCAAAGAAAGAAACATAGAGACTATGAAGCAAACAAAAGAGTGCAACCAAAGAATCTGGGAATACCATCTGGAAAACTCAAGAAGAATATGCTCCTAAGAAGGATCTAATGAAGGATGAAGGGATAAGGAAGCATTTCAGATGACTGGTATCCTTCACAATGTGAAAGAAGAAAATGAATGAAGATTTGAAAATGAGTTGGTTGGAATAAAGAAGTATCAAAATGAAAACTAAAACCTCAAACTGGAATTTAAACCCTTATTTCAGTCAATTAGGAGCCTAATTGTTTCTGCAAAAAGTTGAATTAATGATGGAAGTTGACAATTTCTTACAGAATCTACAGTGCTAAAATGGAATCAACTTTCTTAACTAAATACTGTGCTTTCAAGCATTACTTCCAGTATGTATGATCCATAAAAAATAAAATCAAAATTCCCTTTCTCTTATCAGTTCTTAAAATGGTTGACACAGCTTAATTTTCTGGACAATTTTGATACTTTTTGGTAGTCAAATCTTTCGTGGAACATTCATATTTCCAGATTGTACTTCATTGTACTGTTTACTGTTGCTGGGAAACCTGCAATCCTAGAAAAAGTGAAATAAAGCTGTAAAATTTGCCAAATGATATGAAACCAATCATTCCGTTTCCAGTTTCGGCTCCAACAGGTGGAGATCTTGGAGTTCATCACGCCCATCCTCACAACAAAGGAAAGCTGGAAAAATGGACAATCAGTGCCTGTTCTTGGACCCATCAGAGAAGTGAATTTGCAGGACAAACCACCACCCTGAAATCTGGAGGGACAGGCATATCCAGTGACACACATCTGTTTCCCTTGAACAGAAGGTGATCCTCCTTGTTATAAATGGTAGAACCCGTAGTTATTTGGAGAACTGCTGGAGGCTGAGTGTGGACTTCTTGGAAAGTGAGGCACCACTGAAGAAAATCCTGGGGGGATCTCATACTTTGATGTGCTTTTTCACCATGAAGGCTACCAGGTTCTCAGGCTGAGGATTCAAGAAAAAATCCCCTCACCGTCTTGCCACAAGGAAAGGGAAAGTAGCCACTGTGTAATCTTCCCGTTTCTTCTCCATAACCAAGGCTTATTCTATAGGGAAAACTAATTCACCAGAGGGCAATACCGATACTTTATCCCAGCTCGGGGAGTGTATAAGGGAAGAGATTACTGCCCTGCTGGAGGTGGTTCCAGACTTCTTGCCTCACCTAAGTGGTTACAAACATCAACAGGGTACAGGATTTCAAAGAAACAGATTTGGAGCAGTGGTGACCAGGGAATGGAGAAGCAGGTCAGCAGGAAAGAGGTATAGTTCTAGAGAGGGACAGAAACACTTGGAAAGGCCTCACTCGGAGACACAGGCCCACTTAAATACTGAGACTTAATCAGATTATAGAAAGCTTCCCTTCTGTTACACTCCACCACCATGCAAACCAGTCTCCAGTGTAATAACAGTGGAGTCTAGCTGAAAGAGCTGCAAGACAAAGGCTCTCTCAGAGGAGTAGAATGAAGGGAAGCCCCACAGCCAATGTGGGAGAAAAAAACAAGGTCATTAGAGGAATTTCAAGCCTATAGTCAAACAAACATCAAGCACAGCCCAATTCCTAATCAGATTAACTAAATCCTCACACAAAAGGCCTGTTTAACCTCAGTAGGTATTAAAGACACAAATGTCCTGCTTTCAACAGAAAATTACAAAGAATTTCAAAAGGCAAGAAAAAAATACAATCTGAAGAGAAAAAGAAATCAAACAGACCTAGATAGATGTTCGAATTATCAGTAGACTCAGGAAAGGATTGAAAATAGGTCAATGGAAACTTCTCAAACTGTGAAATGCAAAGAGAAGGGAAAAAATCCCAGAACAAAACATTTAAGAATAGTGGGACATTATCAGGTATATGTCTATGAAATATACCTAATTGGGATACCAACAGGAGAAAAAAGAGAAATTGGGCAAAGAAATATTTGAGGTAATAAAAACTGAGAACTTTACAAATTAATGACACACATAAAACCACAAATCCAGGAAGCTCAGAGAACAATAAGCAAAGTAAACACAAAAGAAAAATCCCCACTGTGGCATATCAGGTTCAAATTGTAGAGAATCAAAGATAAAGTCTTGAAGGAAGCAAAAGGGGAAAAAATACCTTCTCTCTAGAGAACAAGGGTAAGGATTACAGCAGACCTCTCATCAGAAACCATGCAAGCGAGAGAAGAGTGGAGTAAAATCTTTAAAGTGTTGAAAGAAAAAAACAAAAAACTTGCCAACCTAGAAATCTATGCCCAGTGATACTGTCTTTAAAAAGTAAAGGATAAATAAAGGGTTTCTCTGGCAAACAAATTCATTACTAGGAGACCAACCTTATGAGAAATGTTAAAAGAAGTTCTTCAGGGAGGAGATAAATAATATAGCTTGGAAACTTGACTATTTAAAAAAAGAGGAAGGGCATCAAAGAAGGAATTGATGAAGGTTAAAAATATTTTTATCCTTCTTAATTGGTCTAAAATATAGCAGTTTGTTTACAATGACACTGGTAACAGTGCTTTAGGGGATTAAATCATGTGGATGAGTGAAGCAAACAAAAGTAGTATCACAAGAGACAGGAGGGAAGATTCCAGAATACTCTGTTTTAAGGTAACCATACCAAACAAGAAACTGTGGAGTGTACTTTGAAGGTACACTTAGATTATTTAATAATATATATTGTAAATCCTGTGGCAACCGCTGAAAGAATTAAACAAAAAAGAATACATGATATTCCGAGACAGGAAATTAATTAAATAGAACCATACAAAATATGAAACCAGTCACAACTCTTAGAAAAGAAGGAAAAGGAAATTTGGACTGGCTCTCCAGCTTGTATGTCTTCCATTGTTGCTCTAGACTGCTACTGTTGTTGGGCTGGTTTTTTGTTTGTTTGTTTTGTTTTGTTTTCCTTTTATTTATTTTTCTCTTCAGCTGGAGGACATAAAGCATAAAAATATACTATTATTTTGAATATTGCCTGTGAGAATCTCTTTCACCCATATCTGTTCTGTATCTAATATGATTCAATAAAACTAGAAGAGATGAACCATACTCAAGGATTTTATTGAACATCTCCCACCGCCACAAAATAGAGGATAAAGAGAAAAGATAATAATAACAGAAGATAACAGGTAAGGAGGACAAAGAACAGAGGCCCAGGAATGAATAAACTATATGTTCCTGCAAGAGAGCTCATAACAATTGAAATAGAGTCAGTGTTCAAAGATATGTTGCAGTTCTTTGAATCTAAGACATTTTAATGTTTCTGGTATTTGGTTGCATCTTACAATCAATTTCTACACAAATTTTCTAGTCAGAGAGAGGAGTGTGTTCCAACATAATTGTCATTACCTTCACAAATGCCACTTTAACTGTGCAAAGTCCTGAGTAAATATCAGTTGGATTATCTGCACTGTTAGACCATATATGGTAGAATTTTTAATTAAATTTTATCTTTATTTTCAAAAAGTCTTAAAATTATACCAGTGAGACTACATAAAAATTAAAAAGTAATGCATTCTCAGAAAATTTTCTGTCACATGCCAAGGAAATCAATGAAGAGTCAGAGATATTGCAAAATCTCTTATAGAATCTTCAAAGGTAGAAGTTGATCTATTCATAACACAGAAGGATTATTAGACAGATTCATAACATTTATCTGTAAAAATTTCAAAGTGCCTCTTAATAATATCTGGTGTTTTATTTCCAGAAATTAAAAAGAAACAACAGCAGCAACAACAAAACCAGCTGTGAGCTTTAACCAAATGCAAGTGAAACTCTAATAATTTGTAATATGCTTAGGAATTTTGCTGTCTGTTCTAAGTGAGATGAAGAGGTAAAAATATACACATGAGTTGTAATATTTTTCTGTCTCCATGCTGCTATGTGTAATTGCATAGTATCAAAATGATTTAGGTCTGTAGACTGAATATCAAGATATCTTGGATTCAAAATCTGACTGATTTACATCCAGCTGCTTCACTTGGATGGGTCTCTGCTTCTCTCTTAAGTCATCGGTCAGCTTCCCTGACTCCATAGGCAGCGGAATAGACTCCATCTATTCTTGAACTTCTTTAGGTTTTCACATCTCTCCTTGCATCAGGGGCTAACTTTTCTGTGTTAAGGATATGACCCTTCCTTCCATGGGCAAATCACATAGAGTTTGGTTTATTTCCTTGCTTTTGAGTCAGTTAAGGTATTGGTGGAAAATCAAGTAAGAGAGAAAACTAGGTTCCACAAATTGGTACTATAAACTTGTCAATTATTTTTCTCCCCTAGTAGAGTGGATTAGATAGATTGCTTATGCTCACAGTGGCCAAAATTTAAGAATGATATTTAAAATATCTTTTAAATGACAAGTAAAACATCTTTATAAATTTATCCATAAACACCTCAAAATCTTATTTATTATCACACATGTGTATTAGAACCACATATAACAGCTAGAAAAACTTTCTCTAAAAACATGGAACTGTACATTTTCAATAGGAATAGTGTTTTTCTCAGGGTGGTAACAATCTTTTTTCATGCAAAGGCAAAAAAAAACCCTTGCTCTTTTTATGTATAAAACACAGATATATGTACAGTACATAAATAGATATACAGCATACCTATGATATTAAAATTTCATTTCATGTTATGATTAGGGGAAGAAAATCAAAAAGTGCTCTATAGGTAGCCAATAGTGAAGTAAAGGTTGGCTGAAGCTGTCTTACACCAAAGCCTCTTCTTCCTCTCCTACCCCCAAATGCATTGTATTCTTTGAATATGCAATAAGAAAAAAGAACCTAAAGTTAGTTTAGCTTATCTGTAATATAGTCAGTACCAACATGTAAACACACCCAGATATTTGAGAAAGAAAAAATGTTAGTCAATCATCCAGATGTTTTATTTTGACAGCGTCAAGTAGCATCAAGAGAATGAGAAAGACAAGCCACAGACTGGAAGACAATATTTGCAAAAACATATCTGATAAAGGACTGTTATGAAATATATACAAAGAATTCTTACAATTCAACATAAGAAAATGAACAACCTGACTAAAAAATAGGCAAAAGACCTGAACAGACACCTCACCAAAGAAGATACACAGATGGCAAAAAAAAAAGAAAAAAGAAAAAATGGTCCACATCGTATGTAATTAGGGAAATACAAATTAAAACAATGAGATGCCACTACACGCCTATTAGAATGGCCAAAATCCAGAACACTGACACCACAGTGCTGGTAAGGATGGGGAACAGGAACCCTCATTTATTGCTGGTGGGAATAAAAAATGGTATGGCCACTTCGGAAGACGATTTGGTAGTTTTGTACAAAACAAATCATATTCTTATCATACTATTCAGCATATTCCTTGGTATTTATTCAAATGAGTTGAAACTTAAGCAATTGAAGCCACTTAAAGCCTCTACATAAATGTTTATAATTGCTTTATTCATAGTTCTTTATTCATAATTGCCCAAACTTGGAAGCAACAAAGATGTCCTTCAGTAGATGAATGGGTATATAAACTGATATCTCCAAACCATGGAATATTATTCAGCACACACAAAAAGAGCTATCAATCCATGAAAAGACATGGAGGAAACTTAAATACATGTTACTAAGTGAAAGAAGTCAATCTGAAAAGGTTACATACTGTGTGATTCCAACTATATGACATTCTGAAAAAGGCAAAACTCTGGGGACGCTAAAAAGATCAGTGGTTTCCAGGGATTTCTGGGGAGGAAGGAGGGGGGATGAATAAGATGGAGCACAGAAGATTTGGGGGGCAGTGAAACTATTCTGTATGATACTATAATGGTGAATACATGTCATTATACATTTGTCAAAACCCATAGTAGGGTTTACCCCAAGTAAACCCTCGTGTAAACTATGGCCTTTGGATGATAACAATGTGTTAGTATTGTAGATTCATCATTTTCTGGTGGGTGATGTTGATAACGGGGAAGGCTGTGCATATATGGACACAGAGGGTGTATAGGGAATCGCTGTGCTCTCCTCTCAATGTTGCTGTGAACCTAAAACTGTTCTACAAAGTAAAACCTATTAAATACAGTTTATTAAGACAAAACAAGACAAAAAAATCAAATAGCCAGATATTTGAGTACATTGTATAAAATAGTTGAATGGTTAGCCAGAATTTTATTCTGAGCGTTTTGGTGTGGTGCCCCAGAATTCTGTCCCAATAGCCTCACAGCTTGACTTGTTTCCGTGTGTATTTGAACCCGTGCGCTGCTGCTTGGACCCCTGCTGGCAGTATTCAATGCATCGTTTCGTAGTTTTGATCTTTTATTCACACATTATTATTTCCTATCTCTTGGAAGAAAGAGACTATAAACATGTTTAGGACTATACCTAGTGGAGTTGGTATCTAACACTGCCTTGTTCACTTCCAATTATAAATTATTTATGAAGCAAACCATTTTACTTATTGATCACGGAAAGATTCAGGAGGACTAACGAACACTGATGAATTTTGTTTCTTTTAGCACTTCAAGTTTGCATTTCACTGAAAAATATTTCAATAACACATACAAAAAGTGTGTGATATAATGTAGAGAATCAGAGCTAAAGAATACACATGCTGATGTTCAGTCCTGGTTGCTCACTTTGGTACTGAGTGGTTTTGGTCAAATCGCTGTAACATTTAAAGTTACCAGTATTATGATTTATGAGTGAAATGTTACGTGCTATGTATTTCGCTCTCTTTCTATGACCCGATATTTGTGTACAAAAAGTGAAGAATATAATATTTTTTACCAGGTGGTATAAGAGTTTCTCACAGTGAGAAAATCACCCTTGTTAGGAAGATGGCTTGATCAGTTCACTTGCAATAGCGTGTCTGTATGCTGGGGTCAAAGCTTTTGAGAAGGGCTTGAAAGAGTTGAGTTGGTAGGAGGTCGTGTGGTATTTGATGGACTCCTACCCATAGTAATGTGTGTGAATAAATGGTAAAATTACTAAACCTTTAAAATATTTTATCCAAGTTTGTTTGGTAGAGAACAGTGAAGATTTGGTTCCCTGTGCAAGTTGATATGGGCAAAATTGAGACAGCACACATATGTGGAAGTTGGAGAGAGATGAGGAGAAAGCAAGTTCTGGGGACTTTGCAGAGAGTGTGTACAAGATGCAGCATATCCGTGGTATTGAAATTCCTTGGGGAGAGTTATGATTAGAGGAGTTACAATTAGGGGAGAATAATTCACAAGCTGTGTAATTGGGGGCTCAATGCAAGCAGGGGTTTGCTAATAATTGGGTTACATAAAAGGATACATATATACAAAAGTGATCATTTAAACATTTTGTATATGTTTTTTTGTATTTGTGTTTGTGTGTATATGTGTGGGGTTTTTTTGTTTTTGTTTTTTTGTGGTACGCGGGCCTCTCACTGTTGCGGCCTCTCCCATTGCGGAGCACAGGCTCCGGACGCGCAGGCTCAGTGGCCATGGCTTATGGGCCTAGCCACTCTGCGGCATGTGGGATCTTCCCGGACCGGGGCATGAACCCGTGTCCCCTGCATTGGCAGGCGGACTCTCAACCACTATGCCACCAGGGAAGCCCTATATGTGTGTGTTTTAACATAAACTCTGTAATTCCTAGGATTCTTGAAAAACCAAGTATAATATAGGCATAGCCTAAAATATTAGACCCTCTTTAAGAGAAAAAATTGACACCTTACTGGTTAACCTTGACAGGAAGGGTTGACATATCCTCTAGTTCTTGGATTACTTAATATAGAGTGGAGACATAGAGGACAGTTATTTCAAATAAGAAAAAATTCTACTTTAGTCAAGGATGCCCAATAATTAGTTTTCTGAGACTTCTTAGTATTTCATATTAGTACTTTTGGGAGCTGGTGGTAGCTTTACAATTGGTTCTGGAAGCATGAATTTTGCCTTTTGTGATCTGGAAAAAATTTAGTTTTTCCAACACCCAAGAGAATAGGAAAGATTAACCAGATTGAATTCATGGTTCTGGTTTGATCCAGTTAGGCAGGCAAATGAAGCCACAAAACTACAAAAATATTTTTAGAATCTAGGAGAGGATTTGTGCTCTTTATTTTTCTTATTCAAAATATTTGTGACTACTCTTGGCCCTCAGTCTACTGTATGTATTTCAGCATCAGTTTTCATGTTCCACAAGCAACCTTTCTGACATTTTGATTAGAATTACATTAATGTGGAGAGTTGATAAATGATGCCTATAATTTCAAAGTAGTGAAGGTGGAAATGATTTTTTGATATGTAGCAACAGGTATTTGACATTAACATAGCTAACTTTCTGTTGTTGAAAAAACTCACAGGCATTGCTAACTGTACTCTGGTTATAAATGATGGAAAGGTTGTTAAGTTTTATTAGCAGTAAATTTTTCCCCTGTTCATGGACAACCGTGAATTCAAACCATAGACAACCTTAGGGTTAAGAGCCCCTGTTTGAACAGCCTGTCTGTCTCTGATTCCCTTCTTTTGCCCTGCATTTCCCCTCTTGGGTTGAAGAAGAGACAACACAGAAACTAAATCAGTGGTCTTTGACTTCAGAAATCCACATTAGCAATTTTCAAGTTGGGATTAATAACTTCTTCAAGAATTCAGAAGAAAATGATAAAGACATGAAATCATGAATAAAAGGATAAAAGACTTGGAGAATAGAAAACTAAAATGTATATACAAATTTTTATATACATATAAAAAGAACAGGAGATCTAAAATACATGATATAAAGAGAAGATGATGAAATAATAAATGATGTGATGCAAAGAAGCAATGGTCAAGTAAGTTATGCAAGAAAATTCTCAACAACTTAAACTTTCACATTGACGAGAATCCCCAAATATAAAGTTAAAATCATTAAAATATACTCACTGATTGACAATTTTACCATCCATCCATCCCTTAGGATTAAAAAAAACCCAAGAATATAGACAGAAATAAATAGCTTATTTACCATGGAAATATAAAAATTGAAGCATCATATTTCTCTGTTAAAATATATTTATATACATAATCAGATGAAGATGATACAATGTCTATACAATTTTTTAGGGCAAAAAGGATTGTGAAAATAATTTCTGCATATAGTAAAGCTATAAATTAGTGTGTAAAAATAGATAAATACATTCTGTTTTTCCAGAACTTCTAGCAGGTAAAATCTTCAAGATTAATTAGCAGATCCAGATTTTAAAATTGAGACCTCTTGCTGCATACTGGACCTCTATCTTTATTCTTACAGTGTGTCTTCTTAGTTCTCCAGTTACATTGTTTTCTCCGAATTTATCAACCAATTCAAGTGATTGATTGTCTGATTTTTCCCACTACACTAAATCAATACGGAGTCTAGACATTGTGAATTTCAGCTTAAGTTCTCTGTGGAAAACTTATGGTAGTTTGAATTGGCTCCACAGATAGAATCTTTTGAAATTATGTTTTTAATGAAAGATTTATGGCGATGTATATCCCGTCATCCTTCCCACAATGTTAACAACAGTTGCCACCTATATAGAGTCTAGGCCATTTGTGTCAGTTTGGGTTCCCCAGAATCAACCCTTGAGACAGAAATTTAAATTAAAGCATTTATCTGGCAGATAATCCCAAGACAGCTGTAGGGGACTGGGAAGTGAGCCAAGGAAGCTAGGGCAGCCAAAAAAGCTGCACTGACAAGTGAGGTTTTTTTTTAGACAAAGACTCAAACAGGTATTTTATTTTATTTTATATGGTCATGCCATGTGGCATGCAGGATCTTAGTTCCCCAACCAGGGATGGAACCCATGCCCTTTGCAGTGGAAGCACAGAACCCTAAATGGACAGCCAGGGAAGGCCCAGTACAACTGTTTTTTAATTGGAGCTTAATCGTATGGCAGAACTCTGGGAGTCTGTGTGTAACATGTGCCTCAGTCTTTTCTCCATCCATGAGGTAGGGAGTTGGGATTTTTATACACCCATCTCCATCAAGTATTGTTGAGGGTTGTTCCTGAGTGGTGGAGGAAGCTTAAATTTTCTGGTACTTCTGACTGGGACTTCTGACTTACTCTGGAAAGGGAAGAGAGCCCTCCTCTTCAAGGGAAAGCACTTAGGCAGTTAAAAGACCTTTATGTAAGGCTCAAGGGGATGTAGGTAAGGCATCAGCGATATTTACTACAATGTATTTTGGATGATTGGTGTGTGAACATATTAATTAAGTATATGAGGTGCATCTAGCAAAATATGAATGTGAGTGTAAATTTAATCTTTCTATTAGCAGAGTACAATATTCAGGATACTGAAGATGGTGAGGGGAATAAAAACAATGGCATAACTACAGCCATGGTTTACAATGCCAAGGCCAGATAACATTTTGTTATAGTGGTAGATAAGGCTATTCAAAAATATCATATTAATTAATAATCAGATTATAATAATACTATAATAATTAGTTGTCAAAAAGCCACCTCAGCTGAAACTGTATACATAATAATAATAAAACTTTATTTTGGAGGCTTAGAAGAGGGGAAAGCAATATTTTAAAATGAGTCATTTAAATTAATTTTCAGGTATACAGAGGAAGAACAGACGTGTGAGCAAAATTCTGCCTTCGAAGTTTATCATATTCACAGAGATGCAAATGTGCGTACAGTAGTGAGGACTGGTTGAAAATTTATAATATCAAGGTAGGACTGTCGGAAATGTCAGGTGACTTTTTATCCTTCTAACTTACTTTATTTTTATTAAATTTATAGTCTTAATCATTGCAGACTGTAAGACTATATGACTTTTCATGGATCACTGACAGTGAAGGAAGAGGCTAGAAAATTCTTACAATACATCAAAACTTGTGTATGGCAATTTAATTTAAGCAACTGTTACTGTCAGTGGCTTTTTAGGGCCACATCTCTTAAGATACAGGGGTTCTGATTAGTAGCACTCACTTTATTATTGGCTGAAGAAAGAAGTACCTTTCTACAACCCTCGGTGTTTGGGTCATAGATGGTTAGAGCCAAGAACATCATTCTTGGACCCTCTGAGTGGAGATAAACTTGGATTCACTTCACTTTAGATAATTTTATTCTGAAATTAAACATTCTTTTCTGACAATAAGTTAAAAAGTTAATTGAAACTGGGGAGGCTGTAGCATTGGAAATTTAACAAACAACCCCAAAGGAGAAATTGTTTACAAATTAGTAACCTGTTGAAATACAACTTGTGAATGGTATTCTCTGAGCTGTTAGGGTGACTGTACCATGGCTGAAAACTGGGATCTTTGTCATTTTCAAGCTGAATGTCATTATTTTACTAGGACTGTGATTTTTGTCAGACCCGATAGACAGTTGACTTGGTCAAATGCAGGAATTTAATGTAACCTGAAGACTACCGCAGCCATGAGAGGAAGGACTGAGGTCAGGGGTGTGCCAGGTCTTTGGCTTTAGTTCAATTAGTTTTAACTAAAGCAAAGAATTAAAAGAATGAAATAGTCATCATTCTTTATGTCTCCTACTGTATAGTGAGAATTTCTGTATACTTACTATTTCGTAGTAATTTTGAACTAGAGAACTGGTGTAGATAGTTTTTCAGCATCCTAAATAGGAAGGGAAATTTGTAAGTGGGTGTCATTACCCTGAATGATTGAGGGTGTGGAAGAGGGAGAGAGGCCATTTTGTAAGGAGGAAACACAGTCCTGATTGTGACCTTGCGGCTGGCGGCACGCACACCTCTTCTGTCCTCCCTCCCCGTGGAGACATGTGCACTGGAGTGTGGCGAGGGCCTCCAGTTTTGCCCAGATGTGCAGAATAATCAGGGAATGAAACCAAGAGGGCTGAGAAAACAGTGTGGCCAATACCTGATTATTAGTCAATACTATCTTCAATCAAAAAAAACTTTGTCAAAAACCCTGTGACTCATGCTTAACTCTTTGAGTTTTTTTCCATTCCCTGCTTTTCAAAATTAACTAATTAATCAATTTAGGGCCAGGAAGGAGAAGAACAACCCCTTTCCCTGATTTTTGGCCAAGAATTTCCCCTAAATGATGTGCAGTGATAAAATTGTAGTCATATCTGTAATGTATGTTCGTGCTTTCATTTTCCCTATCCTCCAATTTGCTGAGAACCTACTTAGAAAAACATTCTGCATGAATTATTTTATGCATGTTGTAAAAGCCATTTGAAATAACTTACATGAAATATGGGCGATATGCTTGAGAAAAATTGAATGATAAGGTTTCTAAAAATCCCACGTTGTTTTTGGGAAAAGCAATCAACTCTGCAGATACGTTGAAAACCATAGAAAAATATGAAACAAAGAGGAGTGCGTTTTCATATAACAGCACATGCAAATGATATGACAAATTTTCTTGAACCCAGTTAAAGACAGAGCAAAACTATGAGACTAAATGGATTACAAATAAAGAAACCATGACAAAACAAAAGTACTCTAAAATAGTACTTTCTTCTTAAAAATGAAGATTTTTATGCTGTGTTAATCAGGGTTTTCTGGAGAAACAGAACCAACATATATATATATGACTCATTATAGGAATATATATGACTTATTATAGTAATTGGCTCACGTGGTTATGGAGACTGAGAAGTCTCATGATCTGCTGTCTGCAGGAAAGTCAGTAGTGAAATTCAGTCTGAGTTGTAGGGCGTGAGAATGGGGGATGTGGGGAGACAGTTGTATAAGTCCTGAGTTGAGTCTGAAAGCCCGAGAGCCAGGAGTTCCCACGTATGAGGGCAGGAGAAGGTTGATGTCCCAGTTCAAGCGAGAGAGCAAATTCATCCTTCCTCTGCCTGTTTGTTCTATTTGGACCCTCTGTGGACTGGATGATGCCCACCCACACTGGGGAGGGTGAGCTCCTTGACACAGTCTACTCAGTCAAATGCTAATCCCTCTGGAAACACCCACAGAGACCCACCCAGAAACAACGTTTTACCAGCAATCTGGGCATCCCCTCGCCCAGTCAGGTAGACACATAAAATTCACCATCACATCTGCAAGATCATTCTGAGATGAGAGTTGTAAAATACTGGATATAGAGAGACAATAAAAGCTACTTTGGGAATCTTATGTTCATTACCTGTACTGGGAGCAGAAATACCCAATTCAAAGGTGTAACTAAAACATACCTGTTGTTATGGTGTTATTGGACGGAAACGTAAGCAAGCAGGGTTACAATACAGTGGTACTTACGAGGTGAAGGTGGGTGTTTTAAGAGGACAGTCTGACCAAAGGGACATTAGAGAATGAAGGGGGGCATAGCCTCACTCAGACAGTTTTGTTTTACCTCGGGTGATGCCCAAATAAAGGTCTGATTGATAAGAATAGTTCAGAGGCTGCTCCATCACCTGGAGCAGAAGCTTGTACAGAATTCCAGACACTCTTCAGGACTTGGTTTCCTTGGAAACTGCAGGGGGCTTATTTTTCCCTTGGACCTGGGGACACACCAATGACGTGGTGACTGGAGGGGGCCTTAGCCAGGCAGGCATTTGATTCTTCTCCCGGGAAGGGGAGACAATTGTGCCCATAGACCCCTCACAAGCTGACATGTCTTACTTCTGCTTTTGGTCAAGCTGGATCTTGTCTGCTTATAATTGAGTTTAGATCTTCAAGTCTCTGACATCCTTCATCCTCCTTAGAAACTTGCACAGGAATCCTGAAGCAATAGGACAACTCAGAGGTTGTATGCCAATGAAGAGTAGCAGAATATGCCACTCCCAAACAGGCATACCAGCGTGGTCAGAATGCATGTTGGTTGCAGGAAAGGAGAATTTTCTAAAACCTCCAGTGCTTTCAAGATTACTTAGAAGCATTTTTGGTTGCCAATGACAGAAATTCAACTCAACCTAGCTTAAAACACAAAGAGGAGTTTTTAGAGTGATAACAGGAGTATATTCTGTAATCCAGCTTCCAGGATGAGACCAAAAAAAGGAACTGAAGCAATGTGTGGGCCCAGGAATGGCTACTGCTGTCTATATCTTTTGCCTTAGTGCCTCATTGGTTATCAGTGTATCAACTTCATTCAATATGTATGATTTAGCTTATATTGACATTTTGTGATACTTGTCTAAAGCCCTTCTGCATCTCTATGTTGAATAATAACTATTCTGAATTTTTTTTGAAAACTTGCAAAAGTTATTTATTCAGAGCTTGCTAGGGAGTCAGCTTCCATCACTTGTGTTTTGTCAGGGACTCATATGCAGGCAGAGCAGTAGGCAAACTCTATAGTGGAACCAAAAAAAGAAAGCTTCAGCCATGCTCTGATTGAAGGCTGTTGGCTGGGGAAGCTACCTATATGCAGACTAACTAGAAGTGAGTATTGTGTGTGATTAGTTACGGGTGCAGAGTTGGCTCACTCTAGATGGTTCTAAGTTGGAAGCGAAATTGAATCCTTTCATATCATTTTTAATGTTCCTATCTGTATTTGGGGGAACTTAAATATTACATAAATTGTATCATAGGATGCACATATTTTCTCTTTTATCCCCACTTGTAATTATTTTTGAGTCGTTTGTCGACGTGCACAGCTATAGTTGATTCATTTTAAGTAATCTGTAGTATCTGTTGCAAGAATAAGTTGTAGTCCATATTCAGTTGTGTACTTTTTTCTGTGATTACAAAGATTGAGGCAAACATCTTTGTGCACCTGAGTGAGCATGTTTTCTGGAAACATTCTAGAATTGGAACTGTAAACACATAGATTTTGTGCCTCTCATCTTTGGCTTTACTAGGTATTTCAAAATTGTTCTTGAAAATGGTTGCATAAATTTACCTTTTCACCAGCTGTGTATGAATTTCTTCAGCTCCACATGCCACCCAAACTATTTTTTACCCATTAGAAGGAAATTAGATATTTCGTTTTTATTTTCTCCTTGATTTTGAGAGAAGTGGAACATCTTCATATATTTATGAAATAATTCATGGGTCAAAATGTACCACATTGTAAATTGGAAAATGTTAGAACTGATCACCAATGAAAGCATTAAAATATGTTAGACTTGGTGAAAGTACCAAAGAAAGATACCTTTTTTGCTTTAGCTCTGGGTGAACAAAGAGATTCTCCCCTGCGAATTCTACTCGCAGTTCTGCGCCTCACATGAATTCAAGTTCACAAGGATACCCACGTGGTCCAGGAAGACTGTAGTGTGCTGAATGTGGGGCTGGGATGGGGTGGTCTCCAGGAGAGTTTGGGATATTGTTTTCCTCCTCCTTGTATATATTTTTGTTGTCAGTGGTCGTGGTTTCCAGCTTTATTGGGATATAATTGACATATAACATTGAATAAGTTTAAGTTGTATGATGTGTTGATTTGACACACTTGTACATTGCAAAATGAGTATGACCTTAGCGTTAGCTAACACCTTTATCCCATCACGTAATTACTATTTCTTTTTTGTGGCGAGAAATTCTAAACAGCACATTATAAAACCCATTGTTCTCATCTTGGCCGAGAATCAAACATCAGATATCTAGACACCCCCAGAGATGAAGCTCGAGCTTTTCCCTCCAGCGGTCAGTCAGCTCTAACCACACGCCTGGAATGTCCCCTGTTGGTGGAGTGTGTGGCCCATGTGGGGGAAACAGAAGAGGAGGAGCTTCTGGGCACACACACTAGGTGAACACTGACTTCCCAAATTAGGTTTATTCCTTGGTTTTCTACAGCCAGTCTTGGGTTTTAAGAAGATGGAATCCAAAGGCCTGAAAAGAATTTTATATATGTAATGAGAAGACATTCCTGTCATTCTCTTTTTCTGTGCCAGAAAGACTAATAACTTCAAAAGGCAGCATCTTCCTCCCCCTGCATGCCTGTGTCCTATCTGTAATGGTTTATCAGAGTCTATACAGAGGCTTACAGAAAATGTAAAAGGAAGACGGCATTCCTGTGATGTCATGATCACCATCAGAAATGCCCTGGGCCTGGAGTCCCTGGGCCTGTTTCTCTAGCCCTTGTTTTGCTCTCTAGCTACTGGAAATAGCTTGTTTACCTTCTTCCTGTCCTCACAGACTATTTCTGTTGAGGTCTTTATTTCCCATCTCAGGCTTATTTTTAAATCAGAACAAAACTCTTAGAACACTGGTTATAGCCTGCTGTGTCCTTCAAGCTATTATATAACTACCTTGGCTTTTCAAAGCTTTTAAAGTTAGCTAAAAAGGCAAGAAAACAAGCTGGTGTGACACAAGAAGGAGGAGGTGTAGAATTTTGAATAGTTCACAAAAAAAGACAAAGAACAGAACTGATACAGGGCTTGAATTTTAGTACCAGAGTAGATGAATTGATAATGACACCTGTAGCAGTGGAAAGAGCACAATTATTGATTAGCAGAGTGTAATAATTAATTGTTGGTAATGACCAGGGCAACAACAATAGCTGCTATCTATTATTTATTTAGTCTGAGTCAGGCATGGTCCTGTTTTAGTACACCACTTCATTCGATCTTCACAATAATCTTATGGTGTAGCTACTGTTACAAGATGGGAAAACAGAGGCTGACTAAAGTCACTTGCTCAACATCATAGAGAAATTTTGCCATAAATATGGCAGCAAGGGATAGTAGCACACGTCACGCATTTGGGTTGATCTTTGAGTTTTAAATTTATTGCAAAAAGAGCTATATCTATTGCAGGGGTTGGCAAACTACAGCCAGTGAGCAAAATGTGGCCTGTTGTCTGGTTTTGTAAATAAAACTTTATTGGTCCACAGCCACACCCATTCACTTATATATTACCTGGAGCTGCTTTCCCACCACAATGGTGGAAGTGAGTAGTTGCGACAGAGACATTGTGGCCTGAAAACACTAAAATATTTACTATTTAGCCCTTCTAGAAAGTTTGCCTAGCCCTGCCCTCCTGTCCTCTTCCTTTAGAGCCTTTTGGAGAAACCGTGCTTTTATTTCTTCCATTGCATTCTTTCATGTTGGATCCTGATATCCAGCCTATAGTTGGAGGTTGAATATTCTTCCTGGATGATTCTCCAGCTACTTTGAGAATCTCCATTCTGCTCAAGATGGTTCAAGTTTCACAGTTGCCCTCTTTCAGTCTGCTTGGTGAAGTCCCTGATACAGTCCTATAGTTTTTCCCTAAGGCTACAAACAGTATATTTTACTTTGCAGCCTCCCAACAGGGGATTCTTGTTGATTCCAGGGCCTCTGAAGGAGAAAATTTTTTAAAAACCTGAGTGTCCATGTTATTTTGCTTCTCACTCACATCATTTTATAGCCCTTCCTCATTTTTTTTTCCATGGTGGGGATTTCAGGAATCAGTACTCAGATCATGAAATTCTGCTTTCATCACTGTATTTAATCTGCCTTTCTCACGTGCATGTTTGGTGTCTACAGGGCATCTCTCTTTTGCTGTTTTGGCATGTGTATACAATTCCAAGAAGAAAAGGGTGAGGATAACATCCCTCCCAGAGAAAGGTGTCACACTAGCTCTATGGGACATGACCCACAGCTCCTGGAGGTCAGAAACCTTAGCCATCTTATTCTTAGCTTATTCAGGCCCAGCACTTAGCAGCTTGGCTCACTAAGTGTTTGTTCAATGAATGAAAAGAGGATGAGGAAAAGAATGAATGAGTGTAAAGGAACACTCCGAGTATTGAGATGACTAAGTTGGTTTTTGTCTATGGTTCCACTAATTCCCAAACCTTCTGTTCAGCATCCCACCAGGTTTGGGGACCAATTGAATCTCTAGGTAGAAAAAATATATGGAGAGTTGGTTCTAGAGTTTGGCAGCTTGATACCATCTCAGTGTTGCTATGAAGATTTCTAGGCAACCTTGCAACCAACAACCCTTGAACCCTATTCTACCATATTTATGAGAACACAGATATACCCATTTATATTAGTTTCCCACTGCTGCTGTAGCAAATTACCACAAAGTTGATGGCTTAAAACAATACAACTTATTATCTTATAGTTCTGGAGGTCAGAAGTCCAAAACAGGTCTCTGTGGGCTAAAATCAAGATGTCAGATATCAGCAAGCTTGCGTTTCTTCTGAAGGCTCTAGGAGACAATCTGTTTCCTTGCCTTTTCCAGCTTCTAGAGGCCACTTGTATTCCTTGGCTTATAGCCTCCTTCTTCCATCTTCAAAGCCAGCAGAGTCTAGCATGTTCAAATCAATCTCTCTCTCTCTCTTTTCCTCCCTCTTCCTCCATCCTTCCCTCTCCCCAACCCTCAACCTCTGCTTCCAGCATCACATATCCTCTGCCTCAAACCCTCCTTCCTTCCTCTGATAGAAACCCTTGTGATTACATTGGGCCCACCAGGAAGATCCAGGCTAATCTTCTCATCTCCAGATCTTTAATTTAAGGATGTCTGCAAATTTCCTTTTGCCATGGAGGGTAGTATATTCATAGGTCCTGGGAATTTGGAGGTGGACCTCTTTGGGAGGAGCATTATTAAGCCTACCAACCATCTTCTCCTCCTTATCTGAATTGGTCCTTTGTTGCCTACCTGGTAACCTGATGCTCCCTAGAGAAAGGAGTATCTCCTAAGGAGGCTGGACTGAGCATCTTTCTTCAACTACAACACTCCCCAAGACCTTCATCCATGTTCTGGACCTGCCTTTTGTCTACTGCTGAATCTCCCTGATGCCTGCCTGCCTCTCTGCTTGGAGTTTTGCATGTTGTTGCTACTGAGATTACATCAAGTCTGCCGTGTACCATGCAAGGTATGCTCCTAACTTGCCCCATTCTTGACCCTAACATGAGGCCTGGCAGTGGAGATAGGGAGCAATGATCCTCAGACAGAGTTGCTATAAAAGTGCTTGAATCAGGCTTCCCTGGTGGCGCAGTGGTTGAGAATCTGCCTGCTAATGCAGGGGACACGGGTTCGAGCCCTTGTCTGGGAGGATCCCACATGCCACGGAGCAACTAGGCCCGTGAGCCACAACTACCGAGCCTGCGCGCCTGGAGCCTGTGCTCCTCAACAAGAGAGGCCGCGATAGTGAGAGGCCCGTGCACCGTGATGAAGAGTGGCCCCCTCTTGCCACAACTAGAGAAAGCCCTCACACAGAAACGAAGACCCAACACAGCAAATATAAATAAATAAAAAAAATTAATAAACTCCTACCCCCAACATCTCCTAAAAAAAAAAAAAATAGTGCTTGGAGCAATCAAACTCATTAGGAATGGAGATAACAGAAAACAGTAGAAATCCTATCTGATGCAGTCCGTGCTCCAATCTCCCTCGTTTTCTCTTTGGTAATATCTGGATAGTCTCATCGTTGCCAGCTTGGGTTAGCCTCTGGATGTTGGATTTCTGGCTTTCTCTCCATCCACAATGTAGTTTCCAAGATCCCAGATAAAGCACCGTTCCTGGATGTGTGCAATCATTACCGACCTGGCTTGACCACAACTTCACTTACCTACTATCCAACTGCTTCACTCCAATCAAGCATGGGTTCCAGAGGAGCTGGGAAAATTGATACATGAATTCTTGGGACCTCAAGTATTAGTTACAATTCTCTTGTCTGCAAGTGTTAAAAAAGGAAAATGAAAATAAAACTGAAATTGTACTAAAATCTTTTCAACATTTCATTTTAAAGAAAATTATCAGAGAAATCTTTGACAGGTAGAGTAAGAAGTGAGATTGCTCCCTTTGATCACTAGATGACAAACAGAGCTTTCTACAGCTGGAAAACAAAGACCCAAAGACGGGAACTTCTCATGTGTTCTGCTGATTCCTTCACCAAGTGATTCAAAGTTTGACCCATCATTAATTATTTTGTTGCTATCCATTGTTATTTTGACTTTATGTCATAACCTAAAAATATTTCAAAATCCTTGGAACTAATTAAAACAGAGTTTTGTTGAAGAAACTGAAGCTAATGACCTGAAGGCATGCACCAGGCTTTCTGGAAGAGTGTTTATTAGGAGAAACGCATGGGGAAGAAGTGTCTGCTTTTCTGCTGCTCATTGTTTCCCAGACGGTGCACAGGGATCTAGCAGGGCCGGATGTCAGACCTTGGGAGAAGGATCCGACTAGGGGTGGATGATTGGAGAAGCAGCAGTTCCTCCCTGGTCTGATCAGGGGCTGAGTCCAGGTCTTGTGGTCATAACCTCAGCAATCTGCCCTGACTGCTGGCCTGCACATGGCTGTTACAGATTTCTTTGGATCTCTGCCAGATGCTGACTCCCTCTCTGGGATGTCCACGTTCAGGAAGTCAGAGAATCAATTGGAACAAGTTGACCTTTACCTGTTAGTCCGCGCCCCTAAGCTCAAGGAGCACATGGTGCAGGCTGGAAGATGTCCATCTGGCTGTGGGGCTGGCCAGGCGGTAGCAGCAGAGTTCTGTGGACAAGTTTGGCTCTGCAGCTGCAGCATGAGGTCAGGAAAATGCACAACAGGGCAGAAGAATTATATGAGACAGGGTGAAGGTAATATTTTAAGCTCTGGACTCTTGGGCAATCAATTGCTACCTAGAAAAGAAAAGCCTGAAGATTGGAGTCCATCTACAAGCTGATGGACAGTGTGTTAAGATTCCCCAACTGCTGAGAACATCATAGTAAGGAAATAAAGTGTGGAAGGGATATCTAGAATGAAGGACATTTCATTGGTTAATTGGCTGATGGATGGATATCCCAATAGTAAGTTTCATCATCCCTTTAACTCTTGAATTGTGCATTTTCAGTCAAAATGTCTTCCTTAACTGTCACCCCCTGGGAAGTAATCCTGTACTGCCTGACCGCGTTGCGACCTTGGTATCATATTAAGAATATACAGTTTTGTAATCTGGGTCCTCCTCACCCTCATCTTCTGGATATTATTTATCTTACACACTATGAGGTTAGTCTGTTTCTATTTCCTCACTGGTCACGGAAAGCACCTCTCATCCTCTCATTTTATTTTTTAATAAAACTGGGCTGAGGACATCATCAATCACGTTACATCTGACTTTTCATTTTAAGACCTGTGACCGCATAAGCCTACAAGAGGTGGTTCCTTGTGGAGGCTCACAGGATAGTTCTGTCTGTTCTTTTTGTTCCCCTTGGCTATGATTTCCTTCCCAGGGAAGACGATTGTCACACGGAAAACATGTCTTAGCCTCTCACACTCTTTGCTCTACGTAACTGGGCAGGTGGTGGTTCTGTGCCATCCTGAACTCACCATTCTGTCTCAGGAAGAGAGGGAAATGGCCTTACTAGGATAAAATCATCTAATATTTCTCCTGTAAGGTGGTGGTTGTTCTGAGAGCTACTTTCTACTCTCCTGGGTGCTGGCTTATCTTCTCCCTTAGTGAAATCTGTCCCCTCCTGGGAAACTTCCTTCAAGCTTGTTAATAACCAGAGATATTTTCTCAGGTGACAATCTCTTGTCCCATCTCCTTCCTCCAAGCCTCTTGTTCATGGTGGATCCCTGAACAGCAGATCCAGAGGAATTTCATCAAGAATTCTCATTTTTCTCCTTTCTGTCAGAGAAGTTTTTCCCATCCTGGGGGATTCTTTCTAAGGCCACTGGTAACAGCCACAGAGTGCGAGTGATCATTAAGAGCCAGTGGAGAATTTTATTGTGGACTGGTGGCTGTGTGTGCCAGCCCAACCATGGATGTGATCTTCCATTTGGAAAACCTTGGAAGTGAGGTGGAAGGCATCCAGCTTCACTGTCCTTTCATTTCAAATCCACTGTCAGTGAAGAAGATATCAGAAGTGACTCTGGTTCTTTGGAGGAGGGTTCTAGGTAATTGGAGGGCAAGTTAATTTCCTTTTTCCATTTTTTGTTCTTAAATGAAGTAGCTTTTAGTTTAGTCTCTTTTTTTCTTCTTCTTTCTTCCTCCCTCCTTCCTTCTTTCTTCTTTCTTTCCTCCCTCCCTCTCTCTTTCTCTCTCTCTCTTTCTTTCTTTCTTTCCTTCTCTCTGTTTCTCTCTCTCTCTCTTTCTTTCCCTCCCTCCCTCCCTCCCTTCCTTCCTTTCTTTTCTTATTCCTTTAACTGAAGCTGAAGTTGGTGTCTAGGGAGAAAAATGACTTTCCTAGGATTACATACCTCACTAGGAACATAACTGAAACTAGAATCCACATCTCTGACTTGTGACCTACTCTGCCTGGACAGTGACCAGTAAGGTGATTGCAGAATTCTACCCATGACTTTGTTATAGATTCAAGTGGAAATTCAACTGTCCCTTCTTCATGCTGGCTCTACAACTTAGGAGTCATGGAAACTTGGGCAAGCCACTCAGCCATTCTAGATTTCAACTTTTCACCAGTAAAATATATATAATAATACCTTCCTGAAAATATTTGTGAAATGTTCCACATTTTTTTTTTTTTTTTGGTGGTACGCGGGCCTCTGGCCTCTCCCGTTGCAGAGCACAGGCTCCAGATGCGCAGGCTCAGTGGCCATGGCTCACGGGCCCAGCCGCTCCGCGGCATGTGGAATCTTCCCGGACTGGGGCACGAACCCGTGTCCTCTGCATCAGCAGGCGGACTCTCAACCACTGCGCCACCAAGGAAGCCTGAAATGTTCCACATTTTTAAGTGCACTAAAACAATGTAAGTTGTTGTTTGGTGGGAGTACCAGGACCCAAAAGATACTTCTGTTGTCATAACTGGAGTTCCAGCCTAAATTTTATTTGAAAATACAAATTTAAGATCGTCTCAGAAATTTTATCCAAGGGCCTTATATCTCACCTGCCTTGTTGTCTCTTCTGAGATTTATTTTTCTCTTTGTATAACTTTCCTAATAATGGCTCAAAAATGCAAATGATTCTCTAATGAATCTATATTCCCTTGTGTCTCAGGGAAGATGGTAGCTCATTACCAAGCTGGAGCTAATTTCCTCATGCTAATAAAGCCACATCACATGGGTTTACACATTTGTACTCATGAGAAGAGAACAGTTGACAGAACCTCAGTGCCCTGATGGTCTTCAATGGGCATTCCCCCAAGAACCAAAGAAACTCTATTGGTGAAGATTTAAAAACACAAGTGAGGCTGTCTAACCATAAGCCTTATTAAAAGGTGTGGATGAAATTCCTGAAAGAAATTCCATGCAACAGTCAAAGCTGACATAAAAAGAATAAGGTTCTACCTGGTCTGCTAAACCCAAGCCAATAGAGTCTTTCCCCAGTACCTGGAGACTTCACCCAAAACTGCAGCCAGGGGCTGGGAATCAGCTTTACTCAGCGCCTTTAGGCCCTGCCTGCTCCTGAGCTACTGGTCACAGAAAGAGTGCCCCTACCTTTCTGGAGGGCAATTTGTTTACACTCTAATCTTATGTTTTCTTGAGTCAAATGCTTTTTTTTTTTTTTTTTTTTTTTTTTGATAAAAATAAAACCACAGCATGTGACTGTAAAAAGGAAAGCACAAAAGAAAACCAAGTGGCAGCAGTCATGCAGATTACAGTTCAGACACAAGAGGGTCAAATGGCGAATCCAGAAGAATCAATCACTAAACGGGAGCAAACGCAGTGCTATTTCTGGGCTGTCAGGCACTGAGGGGAAAAACCAGTGTGCTTCTGGCTACATCCACTGAAATTCCTGCTACCTCACTTCACCTCGTTTTATTCATCTCACATCACTTCTGTTTCCTGACAAGTTGTTCGTCATATTTACCATTCACCTCAAGCCAACAGTTCCATCCTGTCTCTTACGAATCTTAGCAGATGTAAAATCCACTTCCACTGAGAAGCAAAAGGCTACCTGAACTTCTTTTCTCTCAGCTTCAAAATTTTTACTCCCACCTGCCTTCCCCACAAAGAACACTTTGGTCAGTATTCTTTCTTTTTGATCCCTTTTCCTTTTCAAGGTGAGTTCTGCTCTCTGTGCTAGATCATAGTCCATGTTTTTTTTGACCTCATCTAAATATTGCTTCAGAAATTAATTTCCTCTCTTGTTTGCATGTACGATAATTTCCTTTCAACTACATTTTTTCTCTTTTTAAAAGTAAAACCTTAATAAAAAAAGATAGCTTTAAGAAAATTCTTGGCCATTGCAAATCATTCACTCTCTCCCTTCCTGCACTCTAAAACTTCACAAAACTGTAACCTATACATATTGCTTATGCTCCCTCATCCTCCACCTTAGATTCAGATCAAACTCATATTCCAGAATGAAAATGTTAAACCACATGCAAAAGGAGTAATGCAACTGAAATCTGCATTTTGCACAATTGATCTCTATCAACATCTCCTTTGGTCTCTGCTAGACATCCACCTCTAGTCCCTGTGGTCCATTTTCCACATTGCTGCCTATGCTTGGCTGCATTTTAGCCTCTGAAATCCCAACTCTCTTCAGCATATTTCCCTTTCCTCTCACAGGACCTTGTCAGGTTACCTGTGCTGTAATCACTGGGCCAGTCTCAGAACCCACACCTGGCTTGACCAGTGTTGCCTGGAGTTCTGGGCTTTGCCCTCCCCCTCAAAGCACAGTTCATACAAAACTCTTTACTCAACAGTTAGCGATGATCTATTCATGAAATCTGATGGCTGTATTTTTCTCTATTCACCCTTCTTGTCTTCTCTGCCTTATTGGATGTTATTGACTACCTGCTTCTTGACTTTTGCCTTCTCTCCAACTCCATGACTGTGATGCTTCTGTTTTTCTGACTTCCCCATCATTGACTTCATCTCTACCTTCCCAACCTCCCCCCAAATTTCCCTCAACTTCCTTTCTCCAGTCTTACTACATGTTTTCTCTAGAAGTTGTCATTTATCTGATTAGCTCCAACTATTACTCCAAAGAATTCAGGCCTCCCTCTGATTTTTTTTTTTCATATTCTCTCATTTTTGGCCTATGATCCTCAAATCAGTTTCTTATACCTCACTCCCCCATCCATTCTTGCTGCCCAAGTCTAGTTCCGACTTTCCTCACTCCTCTTTGTAGTCCTGTTCCTAGAGGGTCATGTGACTTCTAATTGCTCTCCTCTTCAATTCGTCATGAAATGCAAATTAACTTCCCTAGATCTTGATTCCAGAACCTTTTCCTAAAAACACAAAATAACTCAACTGTTTTATATCAAACTCCTTAAACTTCCATTTAAAATCCCTCACACTCTAATACTGCCTACTCTACTATTTATTATTTCATAAATCCTTTGGCCAGTGGCCCTGTTCACGCCTGTTTCTTCACAGAAGAAATTTCATACATGTTGCCTAAATTAAATAGCTTCCCCTCATTTCTTGCTGTTGAAGTCCTATCCATTGTTTAAGTTCTAGGCCCAGTGCCACCTCTTTCATGACACCGTTTTTAAGCACTTTGACTGAAATTGGTGGCTTTCCCCTTTGAACTCCTATAGTTCTTTGAATTATTAAATGGTCATTTATCATAACAAATCTTGACTTACAACTTTAATGTACATATGAACTCTCTTTTATTCTTCCAAATCCCCTGCAAAGTCTATCAAACTAACGTGGAAATTGTAGGGAATGATAAATACTTCTTAGAGGAATAGTAACTCCTTATTTTGGAATGTTTGGGTCATGTCTTCTCCAGAGATCAGATGCAGAAGGGAGAAAACGTAAAAACTTTGTTATTAATTTTTAAAAATCTCCAATTCTGTGAATCAGCATTAATTTATACTAGTTACTATACTTGCTTTGTATTTGGTTGCAATTCAAGATGGCAGTTAAGACTTGAAATGCCCACATGTCTCTGACACTGCTTACTTTCCTGGGGTAGTTCTGTTTAATCACTGTTTCCACCTGAGTCCTTATTTAAGGCCCTTCCTTCCTTCCTTCCTTCCTTCCTTCCTTCCTTCCTTCCTTCCT
>NW_020838007.1:11022003-11046333 GCF_003676395.1 Aethalodelphis obliquidens
TTCCTTCCTTCCTTCCTTCCTTCCTTCCTTCCTTCCTTCCTTCCTTCTGGCAGACATGGAGCTGGTGAAGAGCTTTCCCCTTTGCAGTATGTTTAACTATGTCATTTACATTCTGAAAAGTAGCCTGGATGTTCTTTGGCCTGACTTTGGGTATGAACTCAGAACTTTGCTGTCTGCTCACACACTGTGTCTTTGGTTCTGGTAATGAATGGTATTGTGATGCCCTGAAAGAGCACCCAAAGCATTTTGTAATCATGTCCGTGTTTGTTTGGCGAGTATTTATTATTCTCACATTCTTTCAGTATAAGCTTAAGAAGCAGAATAAACCTAAGCAATCTTGTTCAAAAGTTCAAGTGTCACAAGTTAATGATTATAACTATATTGGGAATATGTGGAACTAAGAGTTTTTGTTTATTTCTTTTTTGAACTTTAGTTTATTAATTTGTGCTGTTCTACAATTTGCTGCTTTGTATAGAACTCAGAACCAGTCTTGAGGAATTAGCATTCATAGAAATAGAAATTATTTTGGGTTCATCCCATCTATAATCCTCATACAGTCTCCCACATAGACAAGACTCCAGTGTGACTTAGTTACTACTTGTCCCTTCCTGTTTTGTATTGCTGTAGTTACACTTCTATATGTATACAGTAGCAGTTGATTCATAGCATGTTGTCAGGAAGTTACTGCATGCTCATGACAGCAAGTAGGTATTTGAGAGGGAATAAGACAGTGCATTTGGACGTGGGCAAGGATAGCTTAGTGTCCTTATCAGCTGTTGCTTATTGTTGTTCTTCTTCTAAAATAAAACACCTTACTTCCAACTTCATTTCAAAAGGTTGTTTCTTTTGCACTGAGCAGAATTTTCAAGACTAAACCATTCTGCCTATTGGATAGGCAGACTGATAATGAAGCATGAAAATAATGGAGCATGTGGGAATCCTACCATATTTTTGTAAGTCATATGTTTCATTTTATGAGTATTTTTGTGATTAAAAAATCCTGCTGATTATAGGAAATTTTAAAAGGATATAGATAATAGATACATAAAATTAAAAAATTACTCATTATTCACAATCTCAGTGTCCATAACTAGCCTTAATCATAGTCATTGTTGGCATTTTGGTTATACTAATCAAATATACATATATAGATAGATAGATAGATATAGATAGATAGATAATGTGTATTTCTCCAAACTTCCCCAAGTCCTCCCTGGCTAAGAGGTACAAGTAAGGTCATTTGATCAGTTATGCTCAGTTTTGTGGCATCTCTCCCACCTGTACATCTTTAGGGACCAAGCCCTCTGTCCAGCAAGTCTTCCCTTTCTAGTATGCTCTAAAGTTTCTAGAGCATATTTCGTGTGCTCTGAGTGATTCACTGCCCTCACTGCTCTGGATTATGAGTGGGAGTCTTTAGGTATACATCCCCATGTCATTATGCTCAACACCCCCAGCTGTTAAAGGTACCATCATTCTGGAGAGGTGTCACAGCAGAGCTCTTTGCATTGCAATATATTACACAGGTGAGTCAACCCTCTTTATCTGTGGGAGAAGGCAGATTTGATAAATGACCTTTTCTTCCCCATGGCAGTGAGGCCAGCAGGTTGTTCCACTGGGAACAGAATCAATTAACAGCCATCACTTGAAACTCAGAATTTCTTCAGCCCTCTTGTCTACATGTGATTTTTATTGATTTTATCTGAAATCTATTTGACATACTGTCTTAGTGGCCATAACCTTTATTTCCTGACATTTAGTTGCTTAGATGTGCCTCTCTTTCCACAGCCTAGATGCTAACTGCTTTGATTAACATTATGAATTCCTACATGAAGAAGCTCCTATTATGAAAGAAATATTAAGAAATTAGTGACAAACAAAGGCATAAGGCAATGCTGGTTGAATGATAAAATTAACAAAATTGTATGTTTTCAGCAACTGGATAGAACTTTCTGTGCTTATTTTAATTGCCACAATCCTGTATAAACACGTATATACATATTGGCTAGTAATAGTACTTGAGTAGGATTCCAAATTGATTGGATGACTAGGATGCTGTTGATGAGACCACTGCCAGCTTAGAAGGAAATGTGTGCTGTGCTGAAGGACTTCATCACCTCCTGGTCCTGATTTTGTTCAAATTGAGAATAAAGATACCAGGGAACACTGGTCAAATTTGTATATGCCATGAAGCTTCGATGAGTGGTTGATCCATACTGAAAAGGATGTTGTCACTAATCAAATAAATAAGCATAAATAATTGTCAAAGTCTAAGAGGATAACACTGGATAGAAATAAATTTCCTAGGCTATGCTCCAAAGGGCAATTGTACAGACACAGGTCAGAAGAAGTATAGGTTACCAGCAGAGCTTGTGGAGAAAGCCTAGGGTTTTAGTTGGCTCAAATATCTGCGGAAATAAAATGCTGCACTCACTGTCGTGACAGAATCTCATGTCATCAGTGGAAGTATTTTCACTTTCAATCTCAAAGGAGATTACAACCAAGTTCGTGATGGAATAGTTAGAATACTGTGTTCTGATCTGGGCACTACAATTCAAGTGGGATGATGAAGGCCGAAGAGACCAGAATGATGAACTAGCTTAAAACCAAGATATTAGAAAAACAACGGATGGCTCTGAGCTTGCAATAGTGAAAAAAAATTAGCGAAGACATTATAGCTGTCTTCAAACATCAGTCCATGCTGTGCTTATTCTGTATTGCTCCTGAGAGAACAGGGAGAGAGAATTAACATGTATTTAGTACCTACCATGTGCCCAATGTGAGTTAGTTTAACGTACATGTATACAATTTCATTAAAATTTCACAGTAACTTTATGAAGTAGAGTATGTTACAATTGAGGATCCTGAGATGCAGAGAACTTTAGAAATTCTTCAAGGTAATATGCATAGTTAGGGAATACTGAGTTAGAGTTGTAGAATTGGGGTTCTGTGTCAGACACCCATGATTCTCTGAGGAAACAACTTCCCACCCTCCTCAATCCATGGGGTTTGGAAGCCTCTGAATTTCCTTCCTACCTCCAGGGGTGAGCATGTAGTCCTGTCCAGCTCAGTCAGAACATAGGGTCTCTGGTTCTCAATGGCTCAATCCATGCACGTGGGATCAACTCTAGGGCCTTTGATGAAGACATTCGGGAAGAATCATTCTTATTTTTCAGTGGGATTCATAAAGACTAAGATGTAAAATGTAAGCTGCTGGCAGACATTTCGCCACCACTTGGCAAAGAATGGTGCCTGACAGCGATCACCAACACAAAAAAAGCACAACTCACGGTGTCCTGCTAAGCACCTGAAATATATTTTTAAATTTAACCTTTACCAGATATGTGAGGATGATTGCATTATTATCTTAGTTTTGCAAGAGAAAAAGAAAAACAGCGTTATTGACAATATTGAGTTCGTAATGCTATTCCTAGCAGGCTCAGGATTCTCACCCCACTTTGTCACATTTCTTAGAAATCATTGAATACTGTTTCTATTTTCACTTGAATTTTAAAAATCAAACTAAAACTAAGTACATGATGATTCTGCAGCTCTTTACCCATCAAATCTGATGTTAACTATGGAATTTCATGTTTGTGGGGGTAGATTACTAACAAATTTAGATGGGAATGCAAAGTTCAGTTACTCTTTAGAGGAGGTTTACGTAAGAGTTCAAAGAGGCCATTTAAATCAACATTTTACTTTTTAATTTTACAGTCCTGCCTTCTTGTCTGTGTCGCTGAGAAAGCCAAAGAAAATTCCTTATTATTTGCTTTCTCTGCCTCTTGCAATGGAATGCATAACAGTTGGCTTTTTGATCATGACCTACTAGCAATTTATGAACACCTAAAGACTAACAACAGGTGTTGAACTATTGCGATTTGCTTGGGAATGGGAAAGAGTGCTAATTTTTCATAGATCAAAATGATTTCTGAAAGAAACTAACAATATTGTAAAGTACCTCTACTCCAATAAAAATTGATTTGATAAAAAAGATTTCTGAGCTTCTTTTCTAAGTCATAGCTCTGTAGTTAAGAGATTCCACATAGACAAGAAGAATTGTGTAAAATCCCGGTGAACAGAGTTCAGGACTCTCTTGTGCAAAACTATGTCTCTCTAGATCAAGCTGAAACCCCTGCTTAATCCTTTTGAACCTTCAACTACTAGCAAAGAAGTACCCGAGGTCATTGTATAGTAAATGCAAAATATTATTGACTCTTTTTTTTCCACATGACACTAAAATCTAACTATCACTACTTTAGTAGCTTATAATTTGTCACATTTTACCAAGTCTGGTGTCTTTCTCTTAAAAAAAAAAATCAATATATTTTAATATTATGTGGTAGTGAGTTTCTGCATTGACAGTCCATTCATCTGCAAGACATTAACTTTCCCGGCTTTCTCAACAGAGCAGTTGAAGTTGAATTCATTAAAAAATACCAATAATGAGAGCATATGAACCTTAAAGATAGATGATATTTAAATATATGACTTTATTATTCATATAGCTCTAGAAAAGATAGAAATATATTATGCACAGATAATTGATTTAGAATGGAAATATGCTATGATAATCTAGTTCTCATAATCATTACATTTACATTTCCTTCCCTCCTGCTCCTGCCAGATCCAGTGCATAGGGGAGTATTGTCAATTGTCCAATCGTATTTGAAGTATGACTACTTTTCATAAATGCTTGTTGCCCTATTTCCAACACTCAACAGCTAGTCTACTATCATAGTCTTTGAACTAGTCTCCTGCCTTCTTCAATGGACCTCCTATATTTCATTCTTCATACAGTAGCCAGAGAGATGTTAAAGAAATAAATTGGGTTATATTAAAACCCTGTTTAAAATCCTTTTGGGATCCCTATGGCACTTGTGATAAAATTCTAAGTCTCCTTACCCTGTCTCCAAGGTCCTATGTGGTCTTGGCTCTTTCTGACTCTTCAGCTACATGATGTGTTTCTCTTCTCCTTGCTCAGCATGTTCCAGCCATAATAGCTTTCTTTCTTCTCCTCAAACAGACCAAGTTCATTAATGCCTCAGGGCACTTCCATCTGCTGCCTCCTCTTCCTGGGATTCTCTTTTATTAGATCTTTTCATGGTTGGCTCCTTAACATTCAGATCACAACTTCTATAGCATCTCATAAATGACAGTTTTCCTGACTGTCCAGCCAAAGCAGCCAATTCTAGTCTCAGCACCCTGTTTAGTTTTACAGCAATCATCACTTCCTATATTTTCTCATTAATTTGTTTGTTGTTTGTCTTCCCTCACTAGATATAAGTTTCCCAACAACCTAGAAGACTGTCTGAAATATGAGGCTCTCAACATATGTTTGATAAGTGAAAGAGTTTAATTGTATTTCAGTTAGGAGGAAAATGCTTAGAAATACTACAAAAAGAAGCACAATATAAATATTGTATATTATTTCAATGAGGCATAATAGTATAAGTGTAGTAAAAAAAGGTTAAGAAGGAATATAATAAAATGTTACCCTTGATTATTTCTAAGGTAGGGTTTTTTTCTTTTACATTTATCATCAAAATTTTAACATTTATCTCTATTATAATAAGAAAAAAAAGTTTAAAAAGAAACTAAAACACTGGCAGAAACTTTACAAACTAAGAGTGGCTTCCTCTGGATGGATTATGTTCAAATTTTTCTTCCTCTTCAATTTTTACTATGCTTTTCAAATCTCCAACAGAATGCATGGCTAAATTTTATAATCAGTCAACAATTAACCTTTATTAAAAAGTATTGGTGTCCAGATAGCTTATAAGGAAAAGCCATCTTAATTTAATGACTATGACAATGTTACATAATTATGGAGTTGTCTAGGAATACTAGTATCTATTGATATACATAGAGGTGCATTAAAAAGGGCTGCAAATTCTTTGACACTCCTAGAGTAATGGGGTCTGTTTCCCTTCTCCTTGAACCTGTGACTTTTTTGATGATGGAGTATGATAGAATTGATACTATGCCAATTTCAAGCTTGCCTTTAACAGGACTGCAATGTCTTCCTTGTTATCTTGAGCTGCTGAGGCCATCATGTGCTAGTTATCTGTAGAGAACACATGGAGGAAAAGGAAGACCCCAGCTATCACCCAGCTATTGCAGCCCCCAGTCACTCAAGTCATCCCAGATGAAGCCCCAGAAATCATGGAACAGAGAGAAGCACTGAATGAATTCCTGACTTACGAAATCAAGAGATAAAATAATAATAAATTGTTATTTAAAGAACTAAGCTTTGAGTGATGTGTTATGTAGCATTAGCTAAAGAGGTTAAGGTCCAACGATGAATAATGATAGAGATATCATATAAACCCAAGCAATCTAACTTCAGTATATACATATAAAACTGATACAACAGAAGTCCAAGAAGTCTAAGGAGAAAGAGAAAAAGGATAAAAGATGGGGAAGCATTGATAAAATTTATTCAAAATCATGAGAAAATCAACTTAAAGAAGTTTAAGGACCATCTAAGAAACAATATTAGGAAAGTGATCAAGAGGATTACCTTAAGTTTATTTATATCTTGATATAGACAAAGGGGAAATTTTAAAGGTTTTTTTTTTTTTGAGAATTCTGGGTGATTGGATCATCTTTGTTACCTATTTATAGCATCCCCCTCATTAAGAAAACTCCTGGAAAATATTCAAAACTAGGAAAAAAAAGGTTTAAGTTATTTCTGGGTTAACCAGGAAGGGCAAATGTTGCATTCTTCTCTAAAGTCATTTTTGATGTTCAAGATATTTAATTAAATAGATGTATGCAAGTGAAACAGAGAGAGATGAGTCCGTCAAACCTACAGAACTTCAGGGAAAAAAAAACAAAAATATATATCAAGGACCTCAACTTCTATCTGAAAAAGGGAGGAAGATAAGAATCAAGTCCAAGGCAAGCAAAAAGAAATAACAAAGATGAGAGAAGAAATCAATGAAATATAAAATAGGGGGGGAAAAGCCAAAAAAGAGAAAACCAATGAAACCCAAAACTGGTTCTTTGAGAAGTTCGAACTGATAAACCTCTGCAAAGACCCCAGGCATACGAGAGAGAGAGAGAGAGAGAGAGAGAGAGAGAGAGAGAGAGAGAAAGGAAAAAGGAAGAAGGAGAAGGAAGAAGGAGGAGGAGGAGGAGGAGAAGAAAAGAAGAGGAAGGAGAAGGAGAAGAAGGAGAAGGAAGGGGAGGAGGAGGGGGAGGGGAAGGGGGAGAAGGAGGAAGAGGGGTAGGAAAAGGAGGAGAAGAGGAAGAGACAGAGGACAGAAGATGGGGGAGGGGGAGATGGAGAGAAAGGGAGAGGGAGAGGGATGAGACAAATTCCCAAAATCAGAAATGAGAGAGGTGATATCGGTACAGATTCTACGGGTATTAAAAGGATAGTAAAGGAATATTATGAACAGCTGTTTGTTGATAAATGCAATTAAACAACTTAGATGAACTACAGAAGTTTACCAACATTAATTCAAGAAAAAATGAATAATCTTACCTGCCCTGTACCTATTAATAGAATTGTTTATAGTTAAAATCCTTCCCACAAAAACAAACAAACAATCCTCTAGGCTCAGAAGACTTCGTTAGTAAATCAAATTTTCAAGTGAAAATAATATTAATTCTGCCCTAAGTCTTGCAGAAAATTAAGGAAGATGAAACACTTCTCAACTCATTCCATGAGGACAGAATTACCCTGATACCCAAACCATAAAGGGAGAGATTGGAAAAGAAAACTACAGAACAATTTTCCTCATGAATATAGATGAAAAATTTCCTAACAAAAACTTAGCAAATCAAATCCAACATTATACAAAGAATACATCATGACCAAATGGGTTTTATCCAGGATTGCAAGGTTAGTTTAACATTTGAAAATAAATCAGTGTAACTCAGCATAATGAGAAACTACAAAAGAAAATTAATATGATTATTTCATGTTGTTTTCTAAAATAATTTAAAATCCAACATCTACTATGATCAAAAACTGTCAGGAAACTAGGAATAGAATGGAACTTTCTCAGCCTGATAAAGAACGTCTATGAAACTTCACAACTAACATTTTGTTTAATGGGTAAAGTCCAAATGTTTTCTCTCTAAAATCAGAAGGTAAAGAAGTCCTCTCTCACCACTTTTATCCATCATTTTACTGGAGGTTCTAGCTAGTGCAAAAAATCAGGAAAAAAAATAAAAGAATTCATATTGTTACTGAGTCCAAGCTAGTACTGCTCCCTGCACCACAGGCCAATAAATCAAAAGAAAAGTTGTTGGGAAAAGGAATAGTGACTTTATTTGGAAAGCCAGCAGACCAAGAAAATGGTGGACTAGTGTCTCAGAGAACATAATATTAATTAACTATAAATCAATTGTTCAACATAACTTCCTTCTACAGTAAACACAACTATTCATATAATTCAGTGTTGAATACTTGTTTTGAATGTAATTTTATAGTTTTCTATTCTAAAACAATATATTTTTATAGAAACAGCTATACATTTGAGAGTACTAATATATCATGTACTAGTATACATGGGGCAGAAGGACCTTTCTTGCTTACTCTGTTCTCATTATGTGCCACGGTTAATGTTTTCTGATAAGACTATTGAATATACAGTAAACAATGAGATTTTGATTAACTCATTCATTTTTAATCAGTTTCTTCTGCTTTTTGTTGAGTGCAGTATAGCCCTAGCAAAACAGACCACCTTTCTGTCTGTTCTTTCTCTTTTCTCCCCTTCCTTTTCTAGACAGAATGAGTGATGTAGAGACTTGTACAATTTTATGCCATATTTTATATTTTAAAAATAACTTTTATATGACGAAAAGGTTGATGGCTGAACTTTACCACCCAGTATGTTGGCTTTGAGGCTCATTAAAATCTGGTGGTTTCTGAATTAACTTGTGAGTCCCTACAGTGATGGAAATTGCTTCTTTCCAGTATTATTGACTGACAGAGCAGGTGAGAACTTGTTTGCATCCTTTGAACAAGTTCATTAGTTTCCTATAATGGCTGTTACAGGTAAACACTCTACTATTTAATTAGTAGACTCTCTTTGGTGAGCTTATAACAATTACAAGACCTTTTTTCTTCCGTTTGTGTTCAGGACACACATTTTTTTATGGCCAATCTGACTCATGTTCAGTCAATAATCGTATGCCTGACAGCTACCATTAATAACTATTAAAAAAATAAAGCAACTGCCTATTTTTTTTTCATGATCTAAAAATAATATTCCATCAATCTTCAAGGTTAACTGCCTGGGCTGCAAAAGTTTTAAGCTTCTTCAATCCAAGTCTTCAAGTTGATACCACTTTCTCTGAATCTTACATGCCATTGCCTAATAAATTGAAGCAACATGTGTTGAAAATCTCTACTGAACACATACATGTGTTCCACTGACAAAAACCTGGTACTAGTGGACATTCGATTTTAACATATGTTGAATACCTGCTATCAGCTTGTCCCAAGAGATACTAAAGAGACAGTCTCTGACTTAAAATAATTCCCAGTGTAGTGGAGGAAATAGATAGGCATTCAACCATAGTACATTTTTAAAATTTCAAAATTAGTGTGATGAGACTCAGAGGAGTGAGGCTCAGAGTGATATGGTACATTGGTTGGTGAGACTTTAAAGTAGTTCTTGTCTACTGCTTATAAAAGGAAGGATGTCAACGAAAGAGCCTCCCAGCATTGAAAAGGGAGACTGAAGAAAGAAGATGGCAGTATTTAAAAGCAGTGCTTTGTATGAACCTCTAGTAAGATGGAGAAATATCTAAAGAGGATTTTAAGATAGTTTTACTTCATGATGCTTCCTCCTAAAAAAATAAATATCTAAATTATATTTTAAGGCTTCTTGTGTTGGACTTGTATCTCTTTTGAATGTTTCCTATGCTCAGATTGGCCACTTTAGACTTAGCTCTAATTGGTGTTCATTTTAGGGAACACCATATTGGATTTTAGACATAAGGGAAAGACTCAGTGACATTTTAAGTAAAATCATTACCCTAGAAACTGAGCTTGAAGCACACCTTTGCAATGGCCACTCAAATGTTGGAATTACAGTGCAAGGGGTTGGGTATTAACAGGATAAGAGGTGTAGTTAGTATTTGAAATAACCCAAACCAATGGAAATGACATAGGATTCCCTGGGATTAGAATTATAATATTGGAAGAATTTTCTCTTCAAGACTTGGTTGTCCTAGAGGCAGAACTAAATTTATTCAGAATTGTATCAACTCACTAAATTAAGGGAGCCTAAGAAATTTATTTGTAAAGTTGTAAGTTGAAACGTGTTTTTTATCCAATAATATTAGACACATTTCCTAGGAAATCAGGTCTTCCTGAACAAAGAGTAAAGGGCAGTGTTTCAGCTGAAGAGTTTTACTTGCTCAGCCATCAGTGCGTGAATCCTCAGGAAATGGCAACTCCTGGGAAATTCTAAGGCAAGCATGATTTGGAATTACTGGTATAGGTTGTTTGCTTGTGGAGAGAAACAAGACTGTGCTAAAGACCTCTAAAGCAGGGATCTCAAACTCAACACCAACATTGGCCAGTGTCAGTTAACGTAGCAGGCAGGTGTTTCAAAAGACGGAACTGGAGAGCACAGGCCCTGTCCCTCCAAAGTGTTCAGCCACTATTTGGGTCTAGTGGATTTTACTGCCATATTGGAGCTGGGACCTAATTGTTGCCACATCCTCCAAATTTTAAAGAGCAGCTAAAATCCATCATTTTAAAAGTATTAAATCTCCAATTTTAAAATATATAAAGAGATTTATATATAAATATTTAAATATAAAAGTATTTAAACAAGTGAAGAATGTGATCTGTTTTTAGCATATTATTGATTATCATTATTAGGACCAACAGAAGACATCTGAAGACCAAATCTTGCAGACCATTAGTATATGCAGTCTATCCTCACTGTTTGTGGAAATATTCCATAAATTTCATAGTTGATAATTCATTTACTGGCTAAAATTTATTTGTAACCTAAAATAAATACTGCAACACTTTCATGGTCATTTGTGAACATGCACAGAGTGGTGAAAACTTTGAGATGCTAGATGTATGCATCTGACAGGGCAATACTCTGCCTTCATGCACACCTCTTCCCTCTTTTGAGCTGAGTCCTCTTCAGAGCCCAGTTTTCCTGTTGTTTCAGTGTCCATAGTGGCTACCCTTTTTGGGAACATCTAAACAAGTGCTCCCACTGTTGACCTTGTTATACTTCACACAACACATGGGATTTTCCTGGGACTATGAACTGGGTCAGTTAACTCTGCAGTGCTTCTCATCTTGTCATGTTATGCTAGCAATAATTATTATTATTTAAGTTCTGCAATGAATTCAGTTATAGTTGTCTTTATTTTTTCTACAAATTAAAAAAAAAACATTTTATTTTTGGTAGCACCACACGGCATGTGGGATCTTAGTTCCCCAACCAGGGATCCAACTTATGCCCCCTGCAGTGGAAGCATGGAGTCTTAACAACTGGACTGCCAGGGAAGTCCCTATAGTTGTCTTTATACTATGTACTTACTCCACTGCTATCTTCTTCCCATTTATATTTCTATTTTACTATGGCCTCTGTGATGAGAAAACCATTATAAATAAATACACTTATTTTCTTAGTCCTCCTCTGTCCTTTTAACCCTTTGGCAGAAAGGAAATCCAATGCTCCCCCAAGGTACAATCTCCTAGGGAGCCAGCACTCCTGAGTTCTGGTTTATTATTTCTCCCCATACTCTATGTACCACCAAGAGGCAGCCATTCTCCTAGCACTCCATCGTTGCTCTTAGGTTCTATACGTTCTTCTGTGTGCAAAATCTTATCCTCTTATGAGGCCCATGCCATGCGCCATACTTCCATCTTCCACTGTTTTTGTCGTCTTCTGATTTAATGGCTACTTTCATAAATCATAGAGGCTTTTGGCCTTTGCTTCTTTGTCTTCCTTCTTCTAACCACTGTTCTCTTTTTCTCTACTCCATGTCCTCCATATATCCTGGGATATTTTAAAGTCCACGTGGAAGATCCTTCTAATGCTATAACTTCAACATTTTGTGACCTCCTCAATATATGCTATGGTGTCCTGTTTAAGAAATCCATTTCTTTCCCAAGGTCATAGCATTTTTTCTTCTATTATAATATTTTATAATTTTGCCTTTCATATTTAGATCTTCATTACACTAGAATTAAATTTTATCTATTTTGAGAGGTAGGAGTCTAATTTCATATTTCTCTATAGGTAGATTCCTAATTGCTGCTCCATTTATTGAAAAATAGATCTTTCCCCAAAGATCTGAAATTCCAGCTCTGTGATAAAGCACATTCCACTGACTATGGGTAAGTCTGTTTCTTGGATCTTTGTTTTATCCCATTGTTTATGCATATCTATGCTTGTATTAACACCACACTGTGTTAGTTATCATAGCGTATGGCACAGCATTATGTTGAGATCTGTTAAGACAATTCTCACTACCTTGTTATTTAACAAACTTTAAAAAAAAATTAGGCCCTTTGCTCTACCATATCAATTTAAAAATCAGCTTTCCAGACTTCATAAACAACATGTTGAGATCTGTTGAGATTTTACTGGAATGGCATTGAAACTGTAGATCAGTTTGGGGAGAGTTGACATCTTTATTATGCTGAGACTCTCAGTCTGTAAACATGGTATAGCTCTCCATTTAGGTTCTCTTAAATGCCTATCAATAAAGAGATTGGGATTGACATATATACACTAATATGTATAAATAGATAACTGATAAGAACTTGCTGTATAAAAAGCAAAGTAAATAAAATTCAAAAAAATTGTACTCTAATGTCTTTAATGTGATGTCTGAGTTATATTCCTCTTATATCTTAATAATTTTTTATTGTTCTGCCTTTTCTCTCTCTCTTTCTCCCTCTTTCAAGACTTGCCAGAGATTTGTCAATTTTTTTTCTTTTTCTTTTTTCTTTTTTGGTCTTTTTATAGAATTGACATTTTGCTTTGGTAATTTTATTTATTCTATGTTTGTTTTCTGTTAATCTAATAAAGAGTGCAGAATACAGCATACACAGGACGTTCGTATCTTTACTTGCATTTTTATTTTTTTTATCGATGTACTTTCAAAGAGCAAATTTTTTAAAATTTAGATTCAGTTCATGTTCCCAATTATTTTGAAGGTTTTGCTTCTTTTTACCTAGCTAAGGAACCTTTGCTTGCTCCAAGACTGAAGTATTTTCTCCTAGGTATTCTAAAAGTTTTGGAGTTTTAGCTTGTATGTTTAATGTATGTATAATGCATTGTGATTTAATTTTCTTATACAGTGTAAGATAAGAGTCAAGTTTAATTATTTTTTTCTATATGGATCATGTGTTATTCAGGGACTGTGTGGTACAAGTACTATCATTTCCCAATGCACAATTTCTAGTTTCTTTAGAGTGTTCATTGATTTAGATACTTATCTTCATAGCAATACTGTACAGTATTGATTGCTATAATTTTAAATTAAATTTTGAAGTCAGGATCTAACTTTGTTCCTCTTTTTCAAAGTTTATTTACCTATTTTATGTTCTTTGCATTTCAATTTAAATTTTAGAATTAGCTTGTTAATCTCTATGAAAAGCTTCATGAAGTTTCGATTGGAATTGTGTGAAATCTATAGATCAATTTGGGGAAAATTGTATAAGAGTGGAATTATTCATGATGCTTTTCCTATTATGCCTATTCCTGTAAATCATTAAATGTATTTAATATTACTGTTTTAAATTCCTGGTATTTGTTCTGTGTGCACAGATAATACACAAATTCCTTATATTTGGGCCTTGTGCTGTGTTTGCTACAGGGCTTGGTGAAAGCTACCGTGTTCGCTACTGGGCGTTGTTAGAGAGTGAATGCTTAACTGTGGAACACCGTGCAGTTGCCCATGCAGCGTAAGTTTTCTGTCATGAACTGGATGTTATCTTACTCAGTAAGCCATACAGGTGGGTATAAGCAGTAGCAATTTATCACCAACTGGAAAGGCTGTATGAAAGGCAATGAACTCAGAACTACATTATGCGATGGGTGCCTCAGACTCCTTCAGTACCATTCCTGTTACATTGCCTCCTCTCTCTCAGTCTGTCATAGGAAGTAGCTTATGACCAGGTAACAGAAGAAGAAAAAACTCGGTATAGTTTGAAAATAAGTAGGTCTGCAAGAAATGCTGGTACCAACTGAAAGTGGGTGACTAGAGCATTATAGCTCAACTCAGACATGATGCTGAAGGATAGCAGTAAAGGAAACATTTTCCCATTGGCCAAAATTTGTTTGGTTAGATTATCTGGAGTGAGTTTCCAGAATATATATCTACAATGTTTTGAGGGAAGTTGCTAAGACTTTGACTGATGTCAACCAAAGCAAAAAAAAAAAAAAAAAAAACAGTACAGAAGGCTGCAAGTAAGAAAATAATTTATTTGGAGTCTTAAGAATTGCAATTTGGGAGACACAGATCCAGGTAAAACTGAAAACGTGTTCCAGGGAAGAGATAGAGTCAGGGCTTATAAATTGCAAAAACTATGAGGCTCTACTCTGACACAAGAAAGGAAATATTTGTCCTTAAGAGATGGCTGTCCCGTGTTGTTTTGGGGTAAGGGTCTGATAAGCAGATAAGCTACCTTGAGTTATCTTAGTATAAGGGTCCGATGAGTGTCTTGAGTTTCTGGAACATTGTGCAGATGTTCTGGCTGCCTGCCATAAGAAGATAAGTGATCAGAAGGTCAGATTCCATCCTGCTGAGATGTGCATAAGTCCCACTGCCTCAGTGGTCTCCAGGCTCCATTTCAGAGCACTCTCTTAGCATTTTGATTTTCCTTTTGCACTGGACGGTCGGGGACTTGGAAGGAACAGGATTGTAAGAAGGGTAAAAAGGAAGTCTGGGGGAGAAGCAGGTAGATAGATGGGTCACTTGGAGTCGGCACAGTGTGAAGATATTTGTGCCTCATGTGAATACCAAAAAAGGGTATCTTAAGGAGGCCGTTAATAATTAAAAGGACAAAATGAAGCACTCTGAGGATGTCAGTCAACCACTTTCATCAGCCAACCCAATGTTTGCATAATAGCTCATGAATGATGTGTCATGGTGGCAGTGATGCATGAGATCTACAGCACAGTCTTCCTTTTCCTTTACCTGACCTGGCTACCACTACTGATGAGTGTCTAACTTGCTAACAGTAAATGCTATTGAGCCCCTAATATGGCACTGTTCCCAGGGGTACCAGCCAGCCACCTGGTGGGTGATTGATTACACTGATTCATCCTCACTGAGAGAGACAACGTTTCCTGCAGGTGGATCTGTCTTCCCTGCCACAGTGCTTCTGCTAGCACCACATCCATGTGCTCACTGAAGGCCCTGGCCACCATCCGAGTGTTCCATAGAGTATTGCTGCTGATCAAGGGGTTTATATCATAGCAGAGAAAGTGCCAAGGGAATGTGTTACTACCCTAAATTACCTGGGCAAACAAACATAGGGAAAGACATTAAATTTTATGTCTAGAAAGAACTTCTTTTTGTGACTCGCTTTGTCTCCTTAAGCAATTCACTGAACCACTCTGGGGCCAATGTCAATTTATTTATACTCAAAATTAGGTAAATAATGCCTACACTCATGATAAGTGAAATGTGCCTAGCACATAGGTACACAGTAGTTGCTGGCTGAGTAGAGAATGTAAGCTTTTAAACCTTCAGTTTATGATATTGACCATAACAGTGTATTTCCTGTGGGATCAATACGTTACTGATGTCAGATGCCCTCCAGCTTGCTGTCCAAGCCTAGGAAATGCCTCCATCTGACTCATCACTGCTCTGTATTGTTTTCAGCATGTTGTTCAGGTCAGGTGACAGAGGAAACAACATTAGTTCCAAAATCTTAATCCTCTGATTGGCATATAATTTTTTATCCTGGAAAGAATTTTTCATATAATTGGTGCTAGACTGTACTTTGGGACTGGGATGTTGTGATTTATAACAAGAAAAATTTATACTTGGACTTTGACCCCATTCTATTTTAGAGCATAGAGCTCTAAAACCTTGTAATCTCCTGTGATGGGAGCCATAAAGGTGTCTTATGTTGTTAATGGGATGACTAATGGAAAGCCCTCAGGTAACGAATGCTGCCTTGTTGCCGGGGGAACCAACCCTGTAATCAGATAGCTGAAACTTTCAGAATCTCCCGTGCCCCTGCACATAACCTCTGGGAGGGGGAGAGGGGCTGAGGTGCAATCAGTCACCAATGGCCAATGATTTAGTCAGTCATGACTGTGTAATAAAGCCTCCATGAAAACCCAAAAGGATAGGGTTCAGAGATTCTGTGTTGGTGAACTCATGGAGATGCCAGGAGAGTGACGAGCCCTGGCAAGACAGGGAAGTTCCACACGCCTCCCCGCATACCTTGCCCTACACATGTCTTCCATCTGGATGTTCATCTGTGTCCTTTATCATATCCTTTTATTATAAACTGGTAAATGTAAGTAAATGTGTCCTTGAGTTTGAGTTGCTTTAGCTAATTAAATGAATCCAAAGGGGGAGGAGGTCATGGGAACCTCTGTTTTAGAGCCAGTTAGTCAGAAGTACAGTTTACAGCCTGGACTTGAAACTAGCATCCGAAATCCAAGGAGGGGGATCCTTGCAACCTTCAGTGTATAGCCGATTGGTCAGATGCACAGGTGTTAACTTAGGCTTGCGATTGGCCCCTGAGGTAGAGGGTGATCTTGTGAGACTGAGCCCGTAACCTGTGGAACAGATGCTATTTCCTGGTAGATAGTGTCAACACTGTGTTGAATTGTAGGAAACCCAGCTGGTGTCCTAAGCATTTCTTAGTGGTGTGGGGGGAAAGCCACCCCCTACGCACATTGGAATTGGTCTCTGATCCATTTTAGCAACCAAAAGAATAATTAAACCACTCCTTTGCAAGCTAAATTCAGATATTCTCTGCTAGAGTTCTCTTTGGACCTAGATGTAAATATTTCAAATAAATACTGAATACATATATGTGTGTATAGGTGTATATGTATTTATATATAATTAATACATATTTGATCAATTATGTATTGATATATATTTGATCAATTGATAATATAATTGATAATTATAATTAATAATGTTATGTATGTGCATATTTAAACATATTATATGTAATATATAGTTGATATAATTATATGAATATCAATATAAGTATATGAAATCTCAAAGTACACAGTCAAACGTACTACTATATGTGGACCTTTGGGGGCCTTAATGGCCTAGACTGGTAGCCGTTTTATACTGATCAAGTATATTTTGGCTTCTGACATTTCCCTTGGTAATGGGGAGACATTCTGTGCCTCTTACAGCTAGAGATGAAAGCAAAAATACAGAAACTCTCAATATACATGTTCTATTCATAAGGACCATAGAGACAAAAAAGCTATTATTTAGTAGTAGTGTTTGATACATAGAGCAGACAGAAGGTGTATTTGACATGACATTGGCCCTTTTTTAAAGCACTGATGTCTTTTAGGCAGGTAACATACCCTTAACTTGTGTGCATTAGGCTAAATCTTTTAATAATTATTGATACAAATGTAAGCAAATTTGAGTTTCATGAATTTTTTCCCCTCATCTAAATGTCTGAAGTACTTTTCAAGTATGTATCCTTTAATAATTTTTCAGGGGAGTACAAAACAGGAATAAGTATAAATATGTATACTGATAAATAAGTATAATATATAAATATAAATAAGTATACAGTAAGTATAAATATGTATAATTAAGTTGAACTCTACAGAGCGTAAATTAATTAAAATTATTTTAAAGTAGTTTGGCAAACTGGTAACTATAACAAATGATAATTTAAAAATAAAATGTTATTAACAAACCATAATTTTTAATAATATCAAATTTGTTCATATTTATTTAAAATCATATTTTATATAAAAATGAGAAAATCATTCTTAGGAGGTGTCTTTGCTACTTACCACAAATATTTCAAGGTTTGGTGATCTACCGTAAGTACTGTGCTTCAGATATTTTCACCAACAGAAAAAGCTTTAGACTTGAATTTGGAGATTTATTTCTAATTCCAGGGTTACAGGGACACTTGGACAAATAACAATCTTCCTGGACTTCTTCATTCTTATTTAAAAGCTGAAGGAGTTATATTAAACGAGTTTGAAAGACCCATTTAGCTCTAAAAATGAAAATTATCTGATAAAAAAGTATTTCGGAGTTATGTAGCTCAAGCTAGGAAAAATCGTTCTTAGGAAAATATTGTTTGCATATCTGAATCAACTACTTGCTTGTAAATTTCACTAGTGCAAGATTGTGACATATTTATCTAAGTATGCCAGTGATAAACACGATATTTTATATATATCCGGTGTTCAGTAACTGTGGAATAAATAATTAATGTCATTGCAGGAAAATTAAAACCAGAAAATAATGTTTTTGTTGTGCCTGTCTAAAAGCCTAATCTTTTTATTTAAAAAGGAAACCTAGGTGAAAACACACACACACACACACACACACACACACACACACACACACACACACACACACACATTTTGTTAAGACAGGATAATGTGAAAAGTTTCAGATGGCAATTGTTAAGTGAAATCATAAAGGCTGTGACATTATAAGTGGTGCAAACATTCAATTAAAACTATAAAACCCAAAATTATAAGATCATGTGTAATATATTTAAAGTAGCAATGTCTTCTAGCTTAATGAAGATTCTTCTTATATTATTAATGAGCTAGACCTTTAGAACCACTTGGCAAGACAGTTTTATTGCTTGCTAATTAGGCTCCACATTTTAAAGACACACTTTCTTATAAAATAGAAAAACTCAACTTTTCAGGTATTTGAAAAACAAAGCTAAGTATTTGCCCATTTAGTTATCTTTTTATCCTCCCCACTGCAAGCTAGTTTTCTTGCAATTTACAGATAATGCTGAAAATCAATTTTACCCAAATGTTTTCTTATAAAAAAGCTTTAATTTGGGCCTTTTGTTATGAATGTACATAGTCACTTTTCTTAATACTTCAGTGCTACTGAAATTATGTAATATACTTCCTGTTCTGTTGGAGAATTGAAACACTAAACATTATATATTTTTGCAGGAAAATATGTCCCATGGTTTTAGGATCAATTTTGATTGGATACCTAATACCAGTTAGGATTTGGTATTGCTGTCTTTCAGGCCCCATTTCCCATTATCGTGATTTGAAAGGTCTCTTCTCTCAGAGAACAATGGCATCTATTACATGTGGGTCTTCCCTGCTAACTTTAACCAAGTTGACTTATCAGCAGGTATTTCTACATTTTCCTGTCTCACTGAAGTCACTGACTCTCTGATGGACTTGACAAGAGAACTTGGTATTATTTGGAAACAATCCCATTATGTATGCCAAGCAAACTACTCTTCTCTCAAACCTTCTAAATTTCAATGACTTAAAAAATAGCCTGAAACCTGAATGTGTTCAAAATTTTTATGGATTTATTTTGATGGTATTTTGTCAAAAATTAAAAAAGGTTTTGTAAAATAAAAGCCGCTAAGTATTTGTTGGAAGATAATTATCCACAGATCTCTCTTGTTTCTACCCGGTTTATGAGCAAGGCACTAACTGCCTTTAATTATGGATTATTTTTTCAAGGATGTTTAGCTAATAGCCCTGGAAATCAGAAGTAGTGTCTCTCCCTCTGGAGCAATGGGTAGGCATGCTTACTGTCTAATGCAGTCGAGTTAATGACAATGTCTTCCTCTTACTACTATAAAAATTTGGTTTACCTAAGCTCCGGATTTCTTTCTTATAGCACAACCCACTGTGTGTGCAGATACCACCTAGTCTCCCTCGCGTACCCTGGGAGAAATTGGAACTTGCAAAATTGGTGGAAAAAATCATGTTACTCTTGCTACTGAATAATAAAAGTTACTTCATCTCTGACTCAGGAAACCCGTGTCTTCTCCTAGAATCCACAAAAGTGTGGCAGCATAACCCACAGTTCAGTTGCACTGCCAGATTGATATCAGGGGAATCAAGAGACAATCAGTCAATTTGATACCCAAAATTATCCATTTGGAGCTGGATCTGTGGTTGAAAGTTTTACTCTCTTTTAGATTGCATGCAACATATTTGTACGAAGTTTCTTCATTATTTCCAACTAAATGTGGAAAATGTCTACAATCAAAAATTTTTAAACCTTCTAAGGCAGAACTAGAATCGGTGATGAGCAGGTGAGGCCAGGAGGCACCACTAGATGAGAGAGACACAGAATTAGGAAGTAGAGACTAGTACAAAACAGACTTTGCCGGCATGACATTTTGCCTGTCTCCACAGAGAGCTTGGAGTCAAAGCCCATAGGAAAATGAATTTTCAGAAATAGCTAATACCAACTTCAGAATTTCTTGACTTAACAAATTTTGGTTGTTTTTGTTTGTTTGTTTTTGCTTCTGTAGAATTCAAGTGACATGAAACTATCATTGATTGCAGGTAGATGTGGTCAGCAACTTGATTGGGATCAGCTCATGGATTGCTTTGTGGTTCAGAAGTTCTGGAAATGGATGCAGAGGAAATGTCAGACCACAGGTACAAATAAAAAATAAAAGCAACATCTATTAAGGACAAACAAATAAAATAAATTGAAAGATGTTACCACTGCAATTTGCAGCGCCTATAAAAGTAAACTGTTGAATCTGTCTCTAAGATGGAAGCCACCAAAGGCTGATCTTTTATAGGAATGAGCAGGAGACATTTTTTATGGATGTCATTGTGACTTATACTTGCATCCATTTTTACCTGAGAATAATGTTGAGAGAAAGAAATTATGTATGAGACTAGAAACATTTAAATTTCTGGTAGAGGTTTCTATAAAGCAGATTTCATAAAGTATAATGGAACAGGATTTGTTATAATATTCTGTAGTAAAAAATCAAATTTTGCTGCCTTTACCTTGGCTAAATACAGTTGGATTTTCGATCACAGAGAGACATTATAAAGTCTAATTTGCAAGAGGCTTGAGATAATGAATTGAGAAACGGAAAGAAAACTGTGGGGCTACTGACATTTTTTCTTAGCTCTACCACCTTACCTCCAATGTCTCTGCTTAATAAGAAGTGATTTTTAACAAATGCAATGCGGGACTTCCCTGGTGGTGCAATGGTTAAGAATCATCCTGCCAATGCAGGGACACGGGTTCAAGCCCTGGTCCCAGTTCTTAAGAATTTAGCAATAAATTAAGTTCTTATTCTCTTAAGCTGAACAAGAAATCTAGCATTTTTTTTTTTCCTGCAGGTAGTGGAATGATGATTCATATATAGCAAGTCATCAGGCCAAAGCACATGTCCTCCTAAATGGAAATCAATTCTGATAACAAAGTCATGTCAGTTTATCCAGAAAGATCCCCTTAGAAGGTATCAATCACAACATCTCATCTTTATAGAAAACTTTAATATTTCTTTGAGTTTATATTCTTCATATATAACCTCTAGAGCCCATGAGCCACAACTACTGAAGCCTGCACACCTAGAGCCCGTGCTCCACAACAAGAGAAGCCACCACAATGAGAAGGCTGCGCACTGCAACAAAGAGTAGCCCCCGCTCACCGCAACTAGAGAAAGCCCCCTTGCAGCAATCAAGACCCAACACAGCCATAAATAAATAAGTAAGTAAGTAAATTTTTTAAAAAGAGCTTTAAAGTATGCAATGCAGGAGATTGGCTGTTTCACCTGATTCTTGGTGATAACCACCTTTTCCTTCCTTTTTTTTTGATCAAGTGTAATTTTTTGTTATGCTTTTACCTCCGCATGCCAAATTTCTAATTTAGTAAATTAAATATGTTCTCATCCACAATTTCCTGATTCCAACCCTGTACAAAAAAAAAAGGAAAAAAAAGTAAAAGAAGAAGAAAGAAAAAAGCAAAGAAAAATCTGCCAAGATAGAATTAAGAAGGAGAGATGTTGGTCAAATTATGGATTCTGCTATCTCTAATCTGCTAAGTCTCTCTAGTGAATATTTTATTTCAAACGTATTTTTCATTTTTAGACTTTCCATTTTGTCTTTTAAAAATGATTTTTATTTAACTAAAGATATTTTATATCTTTTGATTCATCACAAGCCTTTATATTTTTTACATCTTTGGGAATGGTTATAGTAGCTATTTTAAAATCCTGTTAATTCCAATATATGATTCACTCAGACCATTGATTTTTATTTTCTGTATATCATTTTATTGATTTGTCAGCTGTCAACTAATCTTGAATTGCATGTTGGATATTATGATACTTAAGTTACGAGGGCACTGGATTCTGTTATTTTTCTGTGATGAATGCTATTTCATTTGACTTATCAGGCAATTATATGATTAGACTTAAACTGTAAGCTCTGCTTTTCAGATAGCAGCTCTGATCTGAGTTTAGATCTGTTGTTAGCTGGTGGCTTTGAGTTCACTCTGGACGTTTATTATTCTGGGGTCACTCATAGATTTAGGTAGATCAAATTTGGTGACCACAGTCTGGCGCTTTCCCTTTGGGGGTTACTCTTTCTCGAATGCCCTTGTTTTCCTGGATTTATTCTTCTGGAACCCCAGTCAAGAATGACAGTATTTTTCCACCAATGCTCTCATTAGCCCACATGCCTGGAAAAAAAAGTTGTGAATGCACAACATGGAACTTCTCTCCTTTATTTATGTGCTCCTTACCAGAATTGTCCGCGATTCATTTAACTCTGCTGTGTGATGAGGAAGCTATCTTTTTATAATGACCAGGACTTAATAGCTGTTATTTGAAAGGTCTTTCCAGTAGGATCTTAACCATAATCAGAAGTGAAACTTCTAGATATTTTAATATAACCTGTTTTGTTACCAGTATGTTAAAATTATTCTGTACTTTCTATTTTGATTTTCTATTTTACTCAAGATTTTTTAATAATTACATTTACCCTTTTAAGTAATTAAATTAGTCCTTCCTTTATCTTCCTACTTCCTTTTGATAACATCTAGTTTATTGTTCTGTTGTCAGAGAATACATTATGTACTATTCTACTTTTTGGAGCTTGTCCATGTGTTTATGATATCAGATCAATTTCTTAAATTTTCACAATAATTGAAAAGAAGTTAATTTTTCTTATTAGTATACATAGGTTGATATATATCATAGGTATACCTAGGTTGATATATATTATTTATTATGTTTGTCTCTCAAAATCCTTATATTTTGGTTACTCAATCTCTTCTGACAGATGTAACTGAATATTTTCATTTTACATAATATTTCTGTAGATTTCTATTATATTTTCTCATTGTTTCTATTTAAATATTCTCATTGATACATCATCTGTCATGTACATTTATGACAGATATCAAATATATTATTATTTTTAATATAACATTTGGAAATTGCCTGAAGTCCACTTTGGGTGCCTGGAAACTGCTGGGTGGCAGTGCTGTTTAAGAAGGGCTACCTGAGCCTGGTCCAGAATCCATGGGAGCCTGTAGTTCTGGTTTCTCCCTTGTGGCTCTTTCTTTCTCTCTTACCTTCTATCCCAGGCATGGGGTCCACTAGATACCCTGAGCAGCTCTTAGCTCTGCATTTATGGCATTATTTTGGTCTTCCCATTTCCAGAAGGGCTCCCAGGCAAATGTGTCTCTCCCACTAGGCAGGACAATGTTTATTTCCTGGGGCATATGAGACTGGGCCACCAGAATGGTTCTGGCTTCTAGATTTGGGGTGACTCAAATTATGCATGTAGACAAGGGTACCAAGAAAGATGTTTGCCAGGTGCCCCAGGCACCCTAGGGGGCATCCAGCTCTTAAGCCCCTTGATTAACTGTCAATTGTATTGTCTTGAACATGAAGAGCATAAAAAATAGAAGGGAAAGAGAAAGGCAGTCTTTGACAATAAAACTTGCAATACAAAACTACTTTTGTTCTTAAGAATTTAGCAATAAATTAAGTTCTTATTCTCTTAAGCTGAACAAGAAACTAGCATTTTTTTTTTCCTGCAGGTAATGGAATGATGATTCATATATAGCAAGTCATCAGGCCAAAGCGCATGTCCTCCTAAATGGAAATCAATTCTGATAACAAAGTCATGTCAGTTTATCCAGAAAGATCCCCATAGAAGGTATCAATCACAACATCTCATCTTTATAGAAAACTTTAATATTTCTTTGAGTTTATATTCTTCATATATAACCTTGTTTATGCGATTTTGCCCAATAGAGGTTTCCAAATGGATGAATTGTGAAGGATGAAACACATTATCAGAATGCACTGTACATTTTCCCTGTGATAAATATATATATATATATATATATATATATATATATATATATATATAT
>NW_020838007.1:11046343-11072789 GCF_003676395.1 Aethalodelphis obliquidens
ATATATATATATATATATATATATATATATATATATATATATATATCCCTTAAGAGGTGAAACACTCAAATCTTGGGGAATCAAAAGGAACTTCTGGATGCATTTATCATAAATATCTGAGATTTCAAAAATTATCACAAATAGTCACAAAAAGGGAAAATCTAGGATATCTAAAGCAGCTCTGCAGGAAGGATCAGACAAGATTCACTGCTCAGGAGAGGCAGGAATGGGTCTTGGTAGAAAGCGTTTCCTGACGGTTTTGCCAAAAGTCGAAGCTCGTTTTGCTCTTCAGGACCTTGGATCATGCCCACTGCTCTTAACTGAAAACAAAGCACAGAACTCTTCAAGTCTTCTTATTTGGTGGGATATTCTTTTTTAATCTTTAAAAAAAAAATTTTATTGGAGTATAGTTGATTTACAATGTTGTGTTAGTTTCAGGTGTACAGCAGAGTCAATCAGTTATACATATATCCACTTTTTTTTTTTAGATTCTTTTCCCTCATAGGCCATTACAAAGTATTGAGTAGAGTCCCCTGTGCTATACAGTAAGTCCTTATTAGTTATCTCTTTTATACATAGTAGTTGTATATGTCAATCCCGACTGGTGGGATATTCTTAAATTCATCTGAACCAAATTGGAATCTCAGAAAGAGAGAAAGCAATAACCAGAAAAACATTATTGAAAGCATAATTTCATTTTTGTGTGGAAACTGCAAAAACCACCAGCATGCTTTTGCCAGCAATACCTGTCATAATTTTCCTTAATGTACTTAACTATCATGAAAGAATATGTAAATGACAGTTCTCATTTTACATTTTAGTTTCTACCTTAGACCATCATGTCAATTGCCATAATCCCCAAATAGCTGCTTCATAAGATAAATTAAAAATTTTAAAGATGAGTCTTCTGTGCCAAAAGTTTTATCATCTTCCAATCCCCGCTAAGTCATGAACAGTTAACCCTCTGAACGTATAAAAAAGCAAGGTTCTCCATACCCCTCTCTCCCTTCACCCTCTGTCTGTTGACATTGTCTGATAACCTCTTTTGTGCTAGGGATTAACCACATAGCCCAATGGGGCTCCAGTGGTGGAAAAAGGAATACTTTTTTCCTCATTGACTCCTTTATCTTCCCTCAGGGGGACATTCAGTTGTCGAGGTCTCTACTTTTCCTTTATTTTCATCCCTCATAATTTAGCTAGTTCTCCCTCAGGCAATCATCTTCTCACACAACAGCATCCTCTTGGACCCGTTCCTCGTTTCCATCCCCCTCAAACTTCACTCAGGAGAATAAGCACAGAGTTTCTGATGCCCTCCTGCCTGTCCAGAATCTGCTGAGCCTGCTCTTGAGACAGAGAGCCCCCTGGAGACCACAGGTGCCCTCTAGGCCAGTACTGTCCAGAAGAACATTCTGTGATGAAGGATGTGTTCTTTAATATGTATGTGGCCATTGAGCACTTCAAGTAGGTTCATATGATGGAATAAATGAATTTTTAATTTTATTCCATTTTTAATTTAAGCAATAACTAAAGGAAAATTTAATTTTTATTAAAGTTAAAATTTAAATTAAATTAAATAGCCACATGTGGCCTCCCTGCTATCGTATTGGACAATGCGGCTTAGACTGTGGTCTAAATCCTGAGGGGCAGAAGGAGCTTGTTGTCAGGACTACTCCACAGTCTCATTCTTTACACTGATGATCCCAGGACTGTAGGAAAGTTAGGGCATCTCCCAGGACAATGCCTTTCCTTTGCGCCTCTGAATCTCATCCCCCAAATATTAGCACGCCCGCCACTCAATTGCAAAATTGAGTCAATTCTCTTTGGAGATTTATGCTTCTTTATGTAAATCTTTATCTCGTCTAAACTATTTTAGTCAACTTAGTATTAAGGAAACTTTCAGACACTTTGATCTTCAGTTTATCTTAATAGCTTTTTCTTCCCCCTATTGAAATGTCTATTTGTCACAGCTACCTTCCCCTCTGTTGAAGGGCTTTCTAATTCTCTTGACTTTTTTGTGTGTTTTCTGAGGTCTAGATACAACTGGAAGTAACATCAGCAGCATTTGGGAGACCAGGTAGCCACAGGTGTGGACATGTGACCTTGCCAGCTAGTATATGCTCTTCTCTCATGTTTCCAACTTAAGCTACCCACAGCTGAAGGTGAGACCATTCCGAAAGGGTAAGGTTACTGATTTTTATTGACATTAAAAAATCCAAGTATGCATCTCTTATTCTTAAAGGTAACCAGATATACTGGCAAATGTATATCTGTAGTTCAGACTACAATTAGAGAGTCTACATTCTTCTCAAACACGCATTAATCACTTGCCAAAAATGATAATATATTAAGCCACAGGACAAGCTGCAACGTATTTCAGTAAATCAAATATTATACCAACCACGTTATCTTAGTACAGTGTTACTAAGTTAGAGATCAACAAGGCAAAGATAACAAAAGAGTTCATATGTTTGGAAATTTATAAATAGGCATCTCGATTACAGATCAAAAAAGAAATCATACTGGGAATTTTTTTTTTTGCTAGCTCCAAATCTATTTTAGTTTCTGTCACATTTCCTCAAGTCTAAACGCTTGCTTTTAAGCTTGGGAGGGCATTTCTAGCATGGCCTCAGTGTTGCAAGCACAGCATACATTTAAATATCCTCATGATGATTTCTAGAGCTTTCTTCCTGTGCAGCTGCCTAGATGCTTCAGCCACCGGAACAGCCACTGACCTCTCTTTCCTCAGTTCAGGATGACAGCTCCCTGTGCTTGGTCTCCTGTGCTTGAGCTCCCTCTGGAAAATGCCTCCAGGCAGAAAGCTATTCTTGGCTCAGCCGATTTCTTTCTCTTCTTTTAGGGGACACAATCCTGTGTTACCTGTGGTAAAGTGTCTGAAAATAGTTGGTTTATATATTTGTATTATTATGTTATAGATTTATTTTTATATAAAAATTATGTATTTTATCCTGTTTTCTAGCAGTTTGTGTATCCAGTTACATCACTGCTGAGGCCTTTCCACCTCTGCATGCTGCTCAGGGTCTAGGGCACCTTTCCTCTCACTCCCATCTTGTCCTCCTGTCTTCTTCTCTCCTCCCATCCTGGGCAAGCTAATTAGCCTCCTCAATGTGCTCAGTCTTTTACAAAAGGAAGAAAAAGCACCAAATTATTTCAAACTGTCCCTGCTATCTGTCCAAAAAGTTGCTGAGTAAAGGTCTTTCAAAATTGCCTGTGTGTGTGTGTGTGTGTGTGTGTGTGTGTCTATTGGCAGAGGACCATATAAAGGGAGAAGAATCTAAATTGAGATTTTAATAAAGTATTCTGGCTAAAAACTCTGTAATTAACTGCATTAGTAATTTAATCTCTCAGCACAGAACATTTTTGACTATTATGCGCCTGTCATAATTAATTTTGACTGTGCCAGAGGATGCCCAGGTATTTGTTTAAACATTATTCTGGGTGTGTCTGTGAGGGGCTTTTCTGAATTAGATTAACATTTGAATCAGTAGACAATAAAGCAAATTGCCCTCCTCAATGTTGGGCACCACAAACAATTCATTGAAGGCCTTGATAGAACAGAAAGGCTGAGTCAGGGCGAATTTATTCTCTCTCTGCTTGACTGTCTTCCTGCAGGACATCAGGCATCTCCTGCCTTTGCACTCGGACTTGGAACCATACAATCAGCTCTCCTGGGTCTCCAGCGTGTTAACTGCAGGTCTTGGGACTCTCAGCCTCCGTAATCATGTGAGCTAGTTCCTTATAAGAAATCTCTAAAACTTCCTATTCCTATAGGTTCTGTTTCTCTGGAGAATTCAGACTGATAGTGTGTCTTACTAAGTGATTTCAATTCCATAAAGTCTTTTGAATTTACTGTATTCTTAATACTTTGCACAATCTTTTGGGGACTGCCCTGATTCCTTTACTTCACAGTAGATCAGCTGTTGGGTATTTGGGGGAAAGGAGAAGAAGGCAGTTATAAAGGGAGGAGAGCAAGGCTTATAGACTGTCATGTAGATGAGGACCAAGTTCTATCAGAATTGGGAATAGGACATATCACTTTTTCCACCAGTATAATCCATCACTTCAGATGAAGAATACATTTCACCAATACCCAAAATCATAGTCAATGGAGAGAAAAGGTACATGGTTGGAATTCATACTTCATTCTAGCTACTCAAGAATTTTTGATAAATCACATTTTCCTTACATGTGAGGTTTTAATACATTCTGTAAATGCACGAGATAACATTTTGTGATCTTCATTCATAAATGTGTTAGCTTTCTGAGACATCTCTTTAATTTCCTGAGATGTTACCTGTCTTCACCTCTGTTTATTGAAATCATCTGAGGCTGATCTTAAGTTGCACATCCTCTTTGTAGCCAACTTGACTTTGAACTTCTATTTCCATTATAATGGTTGCTTTCCTGAGAATCAGTTTTCCCTATAGGCATTTCATATGAGTATTTCTGTCGGTATATTGAGAGAATGTGAGACTGGAATGCAGTAGGGAGAAAAGAAAGGAAATTAGGAAAGAGAATACTTCTTGATATATAGGAGGACTGGGGGAAGAACACACTGGGCTTGTATTATGGGTTGAATGGTGTCCCCCAGAGTTCATTTGCTGAAGTCCTAAGCCCTAGCACTCCAGAATGTGACCTTATTTGGAAATAGGGTCATTGCAGATGTCATTAGTAAAGATGAGGTCAGACTGGAGTAGGGTGGATCCTCAATCCAATATGACTAGGGGGAAATTTGGACACAGATATGCACACAGAGAGAACATCGTGTGAACATGAAGGCAGAAATCAGGATGAGGCATCTAAAAGCCAAGGAACATCAAAGATTGACAGCAAACCATCAGAAGCTAGGAGAGAGGCATTCTCCCTCACAGACCTCTAGACCTCTGAAGGAGCCCACTCTGCTGACACCTTGATCTCAGACTTCTAGTCTCTGAAATTGTGAAACAATGCATTTCTGTTGTTTAAGCCACCAGTTTTTGGTACTTTGTTAGGACAGCCTCAGGAGACCAATATAATTAGAATTCAGAAAACCTTGATTTTTGTCTCAGCATTTCTACTAATTCTGTGATTTGGATAATGTGGATCATCATCTCTGTGTTTTTTTAGTTTCCTCAACGAAAAAATGAAGGAATGTGTTGAATCAACATTTCTGTATTTTTTTAATATAGATACCTCTTTACACTCTTAAAAAGTATTGAAAACCCACAAAAGTTTTTAGGTGGTTTTACATATTTCTATATTTGCTATATTAAAAATTAAACTAGGAAATTAAAAAAATATATTTATTTATGAATTTATTTTAAAATAAGAAACTACACTTAGTACAAGTTAAAATGAATAATATATTTACACTATATGAGAACTATATTTTACTAAACAAACTTAGAAGAGTGATAATGTTTTGCATTTTTGCAAATCTCTACAATGTCTACCTTATAATACAGCTGGGTTCTTATATCTGCTTCAGCATTCAGTCATTTGCAATATGTTGTTTCAGTTATACAGAGAAAATCCAGACTCACCCACACTTATAGTTGGAAAAGTGAGGAGTATTTTAATGGTTTCTTTGAAAGGGTGTGAATATTCCTGGATTTTACACCGAAACTCATCTTCTCTTTTTTTTTTTTCTTAAAGAAAAGGTGTACTATGGAATCTGATATCTTATCAATGAAATTTTTGTTCTCTGTTACATTAAAATCCCCTGAGTTATTTTATATATTGAATGGCTCTCCTACCTGTGTGAGATTTTGTGTCAAAATGTTTTGGTCATTTGGAAAATATTGGCTTACTAAGTTATGCAGATGTTCTACAAGCTGACATATTTCACTATTTAATATCAAAAACATCACATTTGTAAATAGGATTTTAAGCTAATGGTGTCCCAGAATACCAAAGATTTCTAAATCATTCTGAAGAACAGTCGGCTTCCAGCAGCAGTGACATTCAAGGATGGAAAGAGAGGGGCATGATTCCTTTGTGGAGAAAAGTTTGAAAACTGGACGCAGAATCACTACTAACATTTTGGGGCCCAGCAGGTAAGAGTACAGAGGCCCAGGCTTCTGATGTTTAAATATTTTAAAAATCATCAATCATGTTAGCAAACTGTATAGATCTGTTCTCCTAAGTTGATAAATATACCTTCCCTATTAATTCATAAAAATATTTGTGAAAATCCATGGTTTGAATATAATTGAAAATCAGGAAATTATAAAAAATTACTGAGTCTGTTTACTCTTGCTCATGTCTAAAGTTTCTACAGAAAGGTGATTTAGGATGAGTAGTAAAAGTATACATAATTCATTAATTATTATACACTTATTTCCTGAAGTGTTTTTCCTTGACTCTATTTCAGCAAAATGTGAAGAAACTGATCTGCTAAGATAGTAGCAACTGGAATTGTTAATAAGATTTTTAAAACAATTTTTAGGTTTGGAAATAAACCATTATTTTACATAGTTCAAAACATTGTAACAGGGTCAAACATGACATATCCTAACAAAAGAAATTACTACAAATTATTTTAATTTTAGTGCATAAATTTCTATTACTTACGTTGTGAGTTTTACTATTTTTAAAGCAATATATAGATCCACAAAGCATTCTTTAAGTTTTTATTCTTTAAAAAATTACAATGCTGAGATAATAAAAATAAAACAAAAATAGCATCTTGTAGCTTCACTTGTTCAAATCTTTTAGTTAAGTTTAAATCTTTTTTAAAAATTGAAACTATATTTGTCTATATAGCTGGAAAATAATATTCATTGATTCCAAGTAATTTGCACATAAGTCTTTTACTTTATAGTTGTGAAAATTATTTTGTTTTATTTTTCTAATTTATTTAAATTTGATTGGGATGGCACTTTTTTTTTTTTTTTAAAGAAGATGTTGTGGGTAGGAGTTTATTAATTAATTTATTTTTGCTGTGTTGCGTCTTCATTTCTGTGCGAGGGCTTTCTGCAGTTGTGGCAAGCAGGGGCCACTCTTCATCGCGGTATGCGGGCCTCTCACTATCGTGGCCTCTCTTGTTGTGGAGCACAGGCACCAGACACGCAGGCTCAGTAGTTGTGGCTCACGGGCCTAGTTGCTCTGCGGCATGTGGGATCTTCCCGGACCAGGGCTCGAACCCGTGTCCCCTGCATTAGCAGGCGGATTCTCAACCACTGCGCCACCAGGGAAGCCCAGGGATGGCACTTTTGTTGCACAGTTATGTAGTCTCTTCCAGTTAGGAAATTTTTGTGTCAAAAACTTTTAACTAGTATTTAAAAAATCATATTAAAAGTTAGAGTAAAATTTGAATCTGCTTAGCTTTTTTTGGTATGTTTTATAAACATATTAACAGCAAGAAATATTTTATAAAAATAACTCTGGATAACACACAATCATTTAATTTTTTCCAAACTCCACAACTTTTCTTTTTTTGAGGATCTTCTATTATTTTGTAAAACTATTCTAATATATCTCACACCTTGTCTAAAATCTAATTGGTTTAATAGCACTTGGTTAAGAATGATTATAAGGTCAATTTGACATGTGTTTTGTCAAGATGTTCTTATTTTTCTAAATTGCATTGGCTATTCTTTAACCTTTTAATTAAAATAAATTTTTGAATCAGAATGTAAATTTCCGACAACAAAATAAAAAGCCTTTAGGAGTATTGATTTTGACTGTGTTAAATCTACAGAAAAACTTGGGAAGAATGAATATCTTTATAATCTATGAATAAGGTATATTTATCCATTAATCTAGGTCTTCTTTACTATCTTAGTAACTTTATGAAGTTTTTTCTGTAAAGGTAATTCTCATCTTTTGTTAGATTTATTTCAAGGTATTTGACTTTTTGGATTCAACTGTAAATGGTATAATTTTAGTATTTATTTTTCTATTTATTTGTAGCTGGTAAATAAGAGTTTGATTTATTTTTGCATATGGAACTAATATCCAAGCATCCTTCCTAAACTCACCCCTTAATTCAGACAGTTTGAATGGAAGTCATGGTGGCAGATGAATGGAAGTCATGGTGGCAGACATCCTTATGGTCTTACTGATCACAGTGGAATGGTTTCAAAATTTCAATAGGTATGTTTTCCATAGTTTTTTTGGAAGATACTTACTGTCAGATTAGGGCTGTGCTCTTCTATTTTTAGTTTAGTAAAAGATTTTAAAAGATTATTAATGAATGTTGAATTTGTCACGTTTTCTATAAGCATATTGACATTATCATAAGATATTGATATTTTATTTTGTTAATGGCATAAGTCACAGTGATTTTTGAATATTACCAGAAGTTTTCAGCCCTGGCCAAGGAAACAAACAAAAACCAAAACCAAACTCGATCATTATATATGATCATTTTTATATTTAACTATATTCCATTTGCTAGTGTTTCATTTAGAGAATTCTGAGTCCATGTTAAGAGTTTGGCATGTGTTTTCCCTTTCTTGTAGTGTCTTTGTCAGACTTTGGCATCTAGGTAATACTGGCTTCATAACATGAGGTGGAAGGTATGTTCTCTTTTTATACAGTGCAGGAGATCTTGTGTTACATTGTGTTTTTTCTTACTTAAATATTTGGGAGAATTTACCAGTTTCTGGGCCTGGGGTTTTCTTTATTTTTTAACATCTTTATTGGAGTATAATTGCTTTACAATGGTGTGTTAGTTTCTGCTTCACAACAAAACGAATCACTTATATATATACATATGTTCCCATTTCTCTTCCCGCTTGCATCTCCCTCCCTCCCACCCCTCCAGGTGGTCACAAAGCACCAAGCTGATCTCCCTGTGCTATGCGGCTGCTTCCCAGTAGCTATCTACCTTACGTTTGGTAGTGTATATATGTCCATGCCTCTCTCTCTCTTTCTCACAGTTTACCCTTCCCCCTTCCCATATCCTCAAGTCCATTCTCTAGTAAGTGTGTGTCTTTATTCCTGTTTTACCCCTAGGTTCTTCATGACATTTTTTTCCCTTAAATTTCATATATATGTGTTAGCATACAGTATTTGTCTCTCTCTTTCTGACTTACTTCACTCTGTATGACAAACTCTAGGTCTATCCACCTCATTAAAATAGCTCAATTTCGTTTCTTTTTATGCCTGAGTAATACTCCATTGTATATATGTACCACATCTTCTTTATCCATTCATCCGATGATGGGCACTTAGGTTACTTCCATCTCCGGGCTATTGTAAATAGAGCTGCAATGAACAGTTTGGTACATGACTCTTTCTGAATTATGGTTTTCTCAGGGTATATACCCAGTAGTGGGATTGCTGGGTCATATGGTAGTTCTATTTGTAGTTTTTTAAGGAACCTCCATACTGTTCTCCACAGTGGCTGTATCAATTTACATTCCCACCAACAGTGTAAGAGGGTTCCCTTTTCTCCACACCCTCTCAAGCATTTAATGTTTCTAGATTTTTTGATGATGGCCATTCTGACTGGTGTGAGATGATATCTCATTGTAGTTTTAATTTGCATTTCTCTAATGATTAATGATGTTGAGCATTCTTTCATGTGTTTGTTGGCAGTCTGTATATCTTCTTTGGAGAAATGTCTATTTAGGTCTTCTGCCCATTTTTGGATTGGGTTGTTTGTTTTTTTGTTATTAAGCTGCATGAGCTGCTTATAAATTTTGGAGATTAATCCTTTGTCGGTTGCTTCATTTGCAAATATTTTCTCCCATTCTGAGGGTTGTCTTTTGGTCTTGTTTATGGTTTCCTTTGCTGTGCAAAAGCTTTGAAGTTTCATTAGGTCCCATTTGCTTATTTTTGTTTTTATTTCCATTTCTCTAGGAGGTGGGTCAAAAAGGACCTTGCTGTGATTTATGTCATAGAGTGTCCTGCCTATGTTTTCCTCTAAGAGTTTGATAGTTTCTGGCCTTACATTTAGGTCTTTAATCCATTTTGAGCTTATTTTTGTGTATGGTGTTAGGGAGTGATCTAATCTCATACTTTTACATGTACCTGTCCAGTTTTCCCAGCACCACTTATTGAAGAGGCTGTCCTTTCTCAACTATACATTTCTGCCTCCTTTATCAAAGATAAGGTGACCATATGTGCGTGGGTTTATCTCTGGGCTTTCTGTCCTTTTCCATTGATCTATATTTCTGTTTCTGTGCCAGTACCATACTGTCTTGATAACTGTAGCTTTGTAGTATAGTCTGAAGTCAGGGAGCCTGATTCCTCCAGCTCCGTTTTTCGTTCTCAAGATTGCTTTGGCTATTCGGGGTCTTTTGTGTTTCCATACAAATTGTGAAATTTTTTGTTCTAGTTCTGTGAAAAATGCCAGTGGCAGTTTGATAGGGATTGCATTGAATCTGTAGATTGCTTTGAGTAGTAGATTCATTTTCACAATGTTGATTCTTCCAATCCAAGAACATGGTATATCTCTCCATCTATTTGTATCATCTTTAATTTCTTTCATCAGTGTCTTATAATTTTCTGCATACAGGTCTTTTGTCTCCTTAGGTAGGTTTATTCCTAGATATTTTACTCTTTTTGTTGCAATGGTAAATGGGAGTGTTTTCTTGATTTCACTTTCAGATTTTCCATCCTTAGTGTATAGGAATGCCAGAGATTTCTGTGCATTAATTTTGTATCCTGCCACTTTACCAAATTCATTGATTAGCTCTAGTAGTTTTCTGGTAGCATTTTTAGGATTCTCTATGTATAGTATCATGTCATCTGCAAACAGTGACAGTTTTACTTCTTCTTTTCCGATTTGGATTCCTTTTATTTCCTTTTCTTCTCTGATTGCTATGGCTAAAACTTCCAAAACTGTGTTGAATAATAGTGGTGAGAGTGGGCAACCTTGTCTTGTTCCTGATCTTAGTGGAAATGCTTTCAGTTTTTCACCATTGAGGACAATGTTGGCTGTGGGTTTGTAATATATGGCCTTTATTATGTTGAGGAAAGTTCCCTCTATGCCTGCTTTCTGCAGGGTTTTTATCATAAATGGGTGTTGAATTTTGTCAAAAGCTTTCTCTGCATCTATTGAGATGATCATGTGGGTTTTCTCCTTCAATTTGTTAATATGGTGTATCCTGCTGATTGATTTGCGTATATTGAAGAATCCGTGCATTCCTGGAATTTATTCCTGGAATAAACCCCACTTGATCATGGCGTACGATCCGTCTAATGTGCTGTTGGATTCTGTTTGCTTGTATTTTTTTTTTAGAGGGTTATGGTAGTATTTATTATCTTGATTCAGTGAGGGTATCAAATCGTACACTTCCAGCTTATGCAGATTATTGTGCCAATTATACTTTTTTTTTTTTGCGGTACGCGGGCCTCTCCCATTGCGGAGCACAGGCTCCAGACGCGCAGGCTCAGTGGCCATGGCTCACGGGCATGCCCAGCCGCTCCAGGGCATGTGGAATCCTCCCAGACCGGGGCACGAACCCGTGTCGCCTGCATCGGCAGGCAGACTCTCAACCACTGCGCCACCAGGGAAGCCCGTTTGCTTGTATTTTGTTGAGGATTTTTGCATCTATGTTCATCAGTGATATTGGCCTGTAGTTTTCTTTCTTTGTGACATCCTAGTCTGGTTTTGGTATCAGGGTGATGGTGGCCTCGTAGAATGAGTTGGGGAGTGTTCCTCCCTCTGCTATATTTTGGAAGAGTTTGAGAAGGATAGGTGTTAGCTCTTCTCTAAATGTTTGATAGAATTCGCCTGTGAAGCGATCTGGTCCTGGGCTTTTCTTTGTTGGAAGATTTTTAATCACAGTTTCAATTTCAGTGCTTGTGATTGGTCTGTTCATATTTTCTATTTCTTCCTGATTCAGTCTTGGCAGGTTGTGCATTTCTAAGAATTTGTCCATTTCTTCCAGGTTGTCTATTTTATTGGCATAGAGTTGCTTGTAGTAATCTCTCATGATCTTTTGTATTTCTGCAGTGTCAGTTGTTACTTCTCCTTTTTCATTTCTAATTCTATTGACTTGAGTCTTGGAGCTCCCTTTTTTTCTTGATGAGTCTGGCTAATGGTTTATCAATTTTGTTTATCTTCTCAAAGAACCAGCTTTTAGTTTTATTGATCTTTGCTATCGTTTCCTTCATTTCTTTTTCATTTATTTCTGATCTGATTTTTAAGATTTCTTTCCTTCTGCTAACTTTGGGGGTTTTTTTGTTCTTCTTTCTCTAATTGCTTGAGGTGCAAGGTTACGTTGTTTATTCGTTGTTTATTCGTTGTTTATTCGAGATGTTTCCTGTTTCTTAAGGTAGGATTGTATTGCTATAAACTTCCCTCTTAGAACTGCTTTTGCTGCATCCCGTAGATTTTGGGTCATCGTGTCTCCATTATCATTTGTTTCTAGGTATTTTTTGATTTCTTCAGTGATTACTTCGTTATTAAGTAGTGTATTGTTTAGCCTCCATGTGTTTGTATTTTTTACAGATCTTTTCCTGTAATTGATATCTAGTCTCATAGCATTGTGGTCAGAAAAGATACTTGATACGATCTCAATTTTCTTAAATTTACCAAGGCTTGATTTGTGACCCAAGATATGATCTATCCTGGAGAACGTTCCATGAGCACTAGAGAAAAATGTGTATTCTGTTGTTTTTTGATGGAATGTCCTATAAATATCAATTAAGTCCATCTTCTTTAATGTATCATTTAAAGCTTGGGTTTCCTTATTTATTTTCATTTTGGATGATCTGTCCATAGGTGAAAGTGGGGTGTTCTAGTCCCCTACTATGAATGTGTTACTGTCGATTTCCCCTTTTATGGTTGTTAGTATTTGCCTTATGTATTGAGGTGCTCCTATGTTGGGTGCACAAATATTTACAATTGTTATATCTTCTTCTTGGATCGATCCCTTGATCATTATGTAGTGTCCTTCTTTGTCTCTTGTAATTGTCTTTATTTTAAAGTCTATTTTGTCTGACATATGAGAATTTCTACTCCAGCTTTCTTTTGGTTTCCATTGCATGAATTATCTTTTTCCATCCCCTTACTTTCAGTCTGTATGTGTCTCTAGGTCTGAAGTGGGTCTCTTGTAGACAGCAAATATACGCGTCTTGTTTTTGTATCCATTCAGCCAATCTATGTCTTTTGGTGGGAGCATTTAGTCCATTTACATTTAAGGTAATTATCGATATGTATGATCCTATTCCCATTTTCTTAATTGTTTTGGGTTCCTTATTGTAGATCTTTTCCTTCTCTTGTGTTTCTTGCCTAGAGAAGTTTCTTTAGCAGTTGTTTTAGAGCTGGTTTGGTGGTGCTGAACTCTCTCAGCTTTTGCTTGTCTGTAAAGGTTTTAATTTCTCCATCAAATCTGAATGAGATCCTTGCTGGGTAGAGTAATCTTGGTTGCAGAATTTTCTCCTTCATCGCTTTTAATATGTCCTGCCAGTCCCTTCTGGCTTGCAGAGTTTCTGCTGAAAGATCAGCTGTTAACCTTATGGGGATTCCCTTGTGTGTTATTTGTTGTTTTTCCCTTGCTGCTTTTAATATGTTTTCTTTGTATTTAATTTTTGACAGTTTGATTAATATGTGTCTTGGCATATTTCTCCTTGGATTTATCCTGTATGGGACTCTCTGTGCTTCCTGGACTTAACTATTTCCTTTCCCATATTAGGGAAGTTCTTAACTATAATCTCTTCAAATATTTTTCAGACCCTTTCTTTTTCTCTTCTTCTTCTGGAACCCCTATAATACGAATGTTGCTGCGTTTAATGTTGTCCCAGAGGTCTCTGAGACTGTCCTCAGTTCTTTAAATTCTTTTTTCTTTATTCTGCTCTGCAGTAGTTATTTCCACTATTTTATCTTCCAGGTCACTTTTCTGTTCTTCTGCCTCAGTTATTCTGCTATTGATCCCATCTAGAGTATTTTTCATTTCCTTTATTGTGTAGTTCATCATTGTTTGTTTCATCTTTAGTTCTTCTAGGTCCTTGTTAAATGTTTCTTGCCTTTTGTCTATTCTATTTTCAAGATTTTGGATCATCTTTACTATCATTATTCTGAATTCTTTTTCAGGTAGACTGCCTGTTTCCTCTTCATTTGTTAGGCCTGGTGGGTTTTTATCTTGCTCCTTCATCTGCTGTGTGTTTTTCTGTCTTCTCATTTTGCTTATCTTACTGTGTTTGGGGGTCTCCTTTTTGCAGGCTGCAGGTTCATAGTTCCTGTTGTTTTTGGTGTCTGTCCCCGGTGCCCAAGCTTGGTTCAGTGGGTTGTGTAGGCTTCCTGGTGGAGGGGACTAGTGCCTGTGTTCTGGTGGATGAGGATGGATCTTGTCTTTCTGGTGGGCAGGTCCACGTCTGGTGGTGTGTTTTGGGGTGTCTGTCGAGTTATTATGATTTGGGCAGCCTCTCTGCTAATGGGTGGGGTTGTGTTCCTCTCTTGCTAGTTGTTTGGCATAGGATGTCCAGCACTGTAGCTTGCTGGTCGTTGAGTGAAGCTGGGTGCTGGTGTTGAGATGGAGATCTCTGGGAGATTTTCACCGTTTGATATTATGTGCAGCTGGGAGGTCTCTCTTGTGGACCCGTGTCCTAAAGTTGGCTCTCCCACCTCAGAGGCACAGCACTAACTCCTGGCTGCAGCACCAAGAGCCACGGCTCCTTAATTTGGGATGATTCGTTGTCTATTCATGTATGCCACAGCTGCAGGGTACATCAAGTTGATTGTGGAGCTTTAATCCGCTGCTTCTCAGGCTGCTGGGAGAGATTTCCCTTTCTCTTCTTCAGTCTCACAGCTCCCAGGGGCTCAGCTTTGGATTTGGCCCTGCCTGTGTGTGTGTAGGTCGCCGGAGGGCGTCTCTTTGCTCAGACAGGACGGGGTTAAAGGAGCCGCTGATTCGGAGGCTCTGGCTCACTCAGGCTGGGGGTAGGGAGGGGCACGGAGTGCAGGGCGAGCCTGCGGCGGCAGAGGCCGGCGTGACGTAGCACCAGCCTGAGGCGCGCCGTGCGTTCTCCCGGGGGAGTTGTCCCTGTATCACGGGACCCTGGCAGTGGCGGGCTGCACAGGCTCCCCGGAAGGGGGGTGTGGATAGTGACCTGTGCTCGCACACAGGCTTCTTGGTGGCGGCAGCAGCAGCCTTAGCATCTCATGTCTGTCTCTGGGGTCCGCACTTTTAGCCGCGGCTCGCGCCCATCTCTGGAGCTCCTTTAAGCAGCGTTCTTAATCCCCTCTCCTCGCGCACCAGGAAACAAAGAGGGAAGAAAAAGTCTCTTGCCTCTTCGGCAGGTCCAGACTTTTCCCCGGACTCCCTCCCGGCCAGCCATTGCGCACTAACCCCCTTCAGGCTGTGTTCACGCTGCCAACCCCAGTCCTCTCCTGGCGCTCCAATGGAAGCCCTAGCCTCCGCTCCCAGCCCCGCCTGCCCCGGCGGGTGAGCGGACAAGCCTCTCAGGCTGGTGAGTGCTCGTCAGCACGGATCCTCTGTGCGGGAATCTCTCCGCTTTGCCCTCCGCACCCCTGTTGCTGTGCTCTCCTCCGCGGCTCCGTAGCTCCCCCCACCCTCCGCCACCCGCAGTCTCCGCCCGCGAAGGGGCTTCCTAGTGTGTGGACACTTTTCCTCCTTCACACCTCCCTCCCACTGGTGCAGGTCCCGTCCCTATCCTTTTGTGTCTGTGTATTCTTTTTTCTTTTGCCCTACCCAGGTACGTGGGGGGTTTCTTGCCTTTTGGGAGGTCTGAGGTATTCTGCCAGTGTTCAGTAGGTGTTCTGTAGGAGTTGTTCCACGTGTAGATGTATTTCTGGTGTATCTGTGGGGAGGAAGGTGATCTCCGCGTCTTACTCTTCCACCATCTTCCCGGAAGTCCCCTGAGGTTTTCTTTTTAAAGGTTGATAACAGGTTCAATATCTTTATTAGATATAATACTCTTCTGTTTTTACCTAGAAGATGTAGGTAATATGAAAAAGATGGAAATATGTTTTACTATGACATATTTTTTTTAATCTAAATTTTTTTTTCATATTTCATCTAAATTTTTTTTTCATATTTCATCTAAATTTTAAAATTGACATAATTTTTTCAAAATTTCATATATATATATATCTATATGTATGTAGAATTTTAGAAAATATCTGTACAATCTTTAGTTATATTCTCTTTTTAAACTTTTGGTGTTGAATATTTGTGCCTTATTTTTTTCTCTTGATCAGTCTTTTGACCAGTTTATTAAGAAGCCAATTATTGGCTCTGTTGATTTATTTTTTATTGATTTCCATTTTGTTGATTTATTGTATCTCTTTTATTTTCCTTCTTAACTTTCTTTGGTCTTTGGATAGAACTTTCCAATCTCTAGCTCCTTGAAATTAATCTTCAGATGGTTGATTTTCATTTTTTGTTATTTAATACAATAAATTTTTCTCTAAAGACATGAGATGCATCCCACACATTTTGACTTGGTATATATTAATTTTCCCTAAGTTCAAACATTTGAAATTTCATTTTGATTTGTTCTCTGACCTATGGGTTATTTTGAATACATTACATAATTTCCATACATTTGTGGGTTTTCTAGTTTCCTTTATATTAATTTTTAGCTTAAATCCACTAACATCAGAGATATGTTTTATTTTACTTCTTTGAAATTTATTGATACTTGCTTTATAGTTTCATATATGAAAAGTTCCTGCAAGTATTCCATGTGTGCTTGATAGTAATATATATTATGCAGCTGTTAGATTCTGTATTTTATGTATAAATTATTTAATGTTTAAATATTCTATGTCTTTCTTGATATTTTTGCCTGTTCATTGTATCAGTTACTGAGAAATCTGTGCCAAGATTCCCTTCTGTATCTGGCAATTTATTTTTACATCTTTTAAAATATTTGCTCTATGCAGTTTGATGCTATACATGTAGATGCACACAAACATTTATCTTCCTACTGAATAGACCTTTTTACAAATTTCCTTTATCTGTCAAGGTCACACTGGTAGTTGTTGGCAGAACTGAGACTAGAAATACAATCATTGAAAAAGAGGAAACAAAACAAACAAAAAAATAGAGAAAATAGGCCCCAAATGGAGTTACTTGTTCTAAGCCCCATGTAAGCAAACCAAGACTTAAATTCCAAACTAATTGCATTTTCAACCTCTCCCAGGAATGTTTTCTTACACCAGTTAATCTGAAATTTCCTAGTCAGCCATAGTGAGGCAATCTGCCTGATAGACTCTTTCTGTCACCCAAAGGAAAATGAGATAGTCCACTCTTTCCTCGTCGCTGCCCACTTCTGACTATGAAACTCTCATATTTTGTACAGTTCTTTGGAGCCCCTTTCTATTTTCTACATGGGATGCTCCCCTATTCATGAATCATTGACTAAAGCCAGTTAGATCCTCAGGTTTACTCAGCTGAATTTTATTTTTTAACATAATCCATAGCAATCATGAAGTATTTATTTAGCACTGTCTGTGGTAGCAGTAGGTCTGGGTCTGATACAAGCTGGTTCAAGCCTCTATCAGATAACGTCTTAGCCTTAAGGAAGACCAATACCATCATTATAGGGCATCTTTTTTTGACAGGAATTTTTCCTAATCTTCATATCAAGGAGAAAAGATAGCCAAGATGAACTAATTAACAATTTAGAAGAGATGAATTAGAAAGCCTTAGTTTGAAAGGTGTGCCTTTTCTGCTTATTGAATGAACTACTTACATTTATGTTTTCTCTTACTCTGGAAAAGTAACAGTAATAAAAAAAATAGAGCTTTGAATTAACAACCGGACAATACTGATGAGTTGTAAATATAGTTTCAAATATTAAATTGTAGATAAATTTTTACCCTAACTATAATTTTCTTTTTCCTATGGAAAGTATTGTAAATATTTAATCCTTTGATAATTGCAAATTTTTTTGTGATAAAGCGTTTAGCCACTCATTCAAATATATTGAGCACCTACCTTGGGTGAAATTATCCTATGAGCCCATTCTCTCCAGATATAAACAATCCTATTAACTTTATTTTAAGATCACAGAAAAGTTGCAGACTATATTTTACAGTTGTAAAAGATAAAAACACCCAGATATTATAAAATTGACTCGGCAGAAACTTCCTTCTTATGGAGACAAAAATACTTAATTTCTCATCCCTGATGGGAAAAAAGTAATAGGTGGTTCCCAATTACATTTAGCCTCTTAGCTACTTGCATGAACATGAGTAGAAAATGAGAAAAATAGACTCAACAAAGCTAGTTATAATGAGAACACTACTAGAAATAGAACACTTTTTGGGGGGTGATAGCAAAAATATATAGAAATATGCAAAAAAAATGCCTAAAAAAAGTCTATATTTAAAAATATAGAATCTCTAAATCAGCTAATGACATAATAGCAAATATTGAGCAGAAGTAATATAAGAAAAATGGTAATTATTAATTTACAGATGACTTGGGACCACCATGACTTGGGAACAGGAGTGTAACTCCACATTCTGAAACCCATTCCAGATGGCACAGCAAAACTACCAGAGAATATGCAAGGCACATTTTTAGGCATCTCAGGAGAAAACTAAAGATAAAATGCATGATACATGTTGCTATATTCTGGTGGCCAAACATTACTAAAGAAAATGACGAGGAAGGCGGAAGATGGCAGAAGAGTAAGACGCGGAGATCACCTTCTTCCCCACAGATACACCAGAAATACATCTACACGTGGAACAACTCCTACAGAACACCTACTGAAGGCTGGCAGAAGACCTCAGACCTCCCAAAAGGCAAGAAACTCCCCACCTACCTGGGTAGGGCAAAAGAAAAAAAGAAAAAACAGAGACAAGAATAGGGACGGCACCTGCACCAGTGGGAGGGAGCTGTGAAGGAGGAAAAGTTTCCACACACTAGGAAGCCCCTTCGCGGGCGGAGACTGCGGGAGGCGGAGGGGGGAGCTTCGGCGCCGCGGAGGAGTGCACAGCAATGGGTGCGGAGGGCAAAGCGGAGAGATTCCCGCACAGAGGATCGGTGCCGACCGGCACTCACCAGCCCGAGAGGCTTGTCTGCTCACCCACCGGGGCGGGCGGGGCTGCGAGCTGAGGCTCGGGCTATGGTCGGAGCGCTGGGAGAGGACTGGGGTTGGCGCCTTGAACATAGCCTGAAGGGGTTAGTGCACCACAGCGAGCCGGGAGGGAGTCCGGGGAAAAGTCTGCACCTGCCGAAGAGGCAGGAGACTTTTCCTTCCCTCTTTGTTTCCTGGGGCGTGAGGAGAGGGGTTTAAGAACACTGCTTAAAGGAACTCCAGAGACGGGCGCGAGCCGCGGCTGAAAGCGCGGACCCCAGAGACGGGCGCGAGCCGCGGCTGAAAGCGCGGAATCCAGAGACGGGCGCGAGCCGCGGCTAAAAGCGCGGACCCCAGAGGCAGGCGGGAGATGTTAAGGCTGCTGCTGCCGCCACCAAGGGGCCTGTGTGCGAGCACAGGTCACTCTCCACACCCCTCTTCCACGGAGCCTGTGCAGCCCGCCACTGCCAGGTTCCCGGGATCCAGGGACAACTTCCCCGGGAGAACGCACAGCGCGCCTCAGGCTGGTGCAAAGTCACGCCGGCCTTTACCACCGCAGGCCCGCCCCGCACGCCGTGCCCCTCCCTCCCCGCCGGCCTGAGTGCGCCAGAGCCCCCGAATCAGCGGCTCTTTTAACCCCATCCTGTCTGAGCAAAAAACAGACGCCCTCCAGCGACCTACACACAGTGGCAGGGCCAAATCCAAAGCTGAGCCCTGGGAGCTGTGAGAACAAAGAAGAGAAAGGGAAATCTCTCCCAGCAGCCTCAGAAGCAGCGGATTAAAAGCTCCACAATCAACTTGATATACCCTGCATCTGTGGAATACCTGAATAGACAACCAGTCATCCCAAATTAAGGAAGTGGACTTTAGGAGCAAGATCTATGATTTTTTCCCTTTTCCTCTTTTTATGAATGTATATGTGTATGCTTCTGTGTGAGATCTTGTCTGTATAGTCTTGCTTCCACCATTTGTCCTAGGGTTCTATCTGTCCATGTTTTTTTTAAAAAATTTTTTTTCTTAATAATTAATTTTAATAACGTTATTATACTTTACCTTCGTTCTTTCTTTCTTTCTTTCCTTCCTTCCTTCCCTCCTTTAGACAACGAATCATCCCAAATTGAGGAGGTGGTCTCTGACAGCAAGATTTATGATTTTTCCCCATTTACCTCTTTTAGTGAGGGTGTATGTGTATGCTTCTGTGTAAGATTTTGTCTGTATAGCTTTGCTTCCAACATTTGTCCTAAGGTTCTATCCGTCCCTTTTTTTTTCCTAAATAAGAATTTTTTAATTCAATAACTTTATTATACTTTATTTTATTTTTACTGTATCTTCTTTCTTTCTGTCTTTCTTCCTTCTTTCCCTCCTTCCTTCCTCCCTCCCTCCCTCCTTTCTTTCCTTCTTGCCTTCTTTCCTTCTTTGCTTCTTTCTTTCTTTCTTCCTTCCTTCCTACCCTCCTTTCCTTCTTTCTTTCCTCATACTTCTACTAATTCCCTCTACTTTTTCTCCCTTTTATCCTGAGCCGTGTGGATGAAAAGCTCTTGGTGCTCCAGCCAGGAGGCAGGGCTCTGCCTCTGAGGTAGGAGAGCCAACTTCAGGACAGTGGTCAACAAGAGACCTCCCAGCTCCACATAATATCAAATGGCGAAAATCTCCCAGAGACCTCCATCTTAACACCAGCACCCAGCTTCACTCAACGACCAGCAAGCCACAGTGCTGGAAAACCTATGCCAAACAACTAGCAAAACAGGAACACAACCCCACCCATTAGCAGAGAGGCTGGCTAAAATCATAATAAGGCCACAGACACCCCAAAACACACCACCAGACGTGAACCTGCCGACTAGAGAGACAAGATCCAGCCTCATCCACCACAACACAGGCACTAGTCCCCTCCACCAGGAAGCCTACACAACCCACTGAACCAACCTTAGCCACTGGAGACAGACATCAAAAACAGGAGGAACTACAAACCTGCAGCCTGCAAAAGGAGACCCCAAACACAGTAAGATAAGCAAAATGAGAAGACAGAAAAACACACAGCAGATAAAGGAGCAAGATAAAAATGCACCAGACCTAACAAATGAAGAGGAAATAGGCAGTCTACCTGCAAAAGAATTCAGAATAATGATAGTAAGGTTGATCCGAAATCTTGGAGATAGAATGGACAATAGAATGGACAAAATGCAAGAATCAGTTAACAAGGACCTAGAAGAACTAAAGATGAAACAAGCAACGATGAACAACACAATAAATGAAATTAAATGTACTCTAGATGGGATCAATAGCAGAATAACTGAGGCAGAAGAACGGATAAGTGACCTGGAAGACAAATTAGTGGAAATAACTACTGCAGAGCAGAATAAAGAAAAAAGAATGAAAAGAACTGAGGACAGTCTCAGAGACCTCTGGGACAACATTAAACGCACCAACATTCGAATTATAGGGGTTCCAGAAGAAGAAGAGAAAAAGAAAGGGACTGAGAAAATATTTGAAGAGATTATAGTTGAAAACTTCCCTAATATGGGAAAGGAAATAATTAATCAAGTCCAGGAAGCACAGAGAGTCCCATACAGGATAAATACAAGGAGAAATACACCAAGACACATATTAATCAAACTGTCAAAAATTAAATACAAAGAAAGCATATTAAAAGCAGCAAGGGAAAAACAACAAATAACACATAAGGGAATCCCCATAAGGTTAACAGCTGATCTCTCAGCAGAAACCCTACAAGCCAGAAGGGAGTGGCAGGACATACTGAAAGTGATGAAGGAGAAAAACCTGCAGCCAAGACTACTCTACCCAGCAAGGATCTCATTCAGATTTGATGGAGAAATTAAAACCTTTACAGACAAGCAAAAGCTGAGAGAGTTCAGCACCACCAAACCAGCTCTAAAACAACTGCTAAAGAAACTTCTCTAGGCAAGAAACACAAGAGAAGGAAAAGATCTACAATAAGGAACCCAAAACAATTAAGAAAATGGGAATAGGATCATACATATCGATAATTACCTTAAATGTAAATGGACTAAATGCTCCCACCAAAAGACATAGATTGGCTGAATGGATACAAAAACAAGACGCGTATATTTGCTGTCTACAAGAGACCCACTTCAGACCTAGAGACACATACAGACTGAAAGTAAGGGGATGGAAAAAGATAATTCATGCAATGGAAACCAAAAGAAAGCTGGAGTAGAAATTCTCATATGTCAGACAAAATAGACTTTAAAATAAAGACAATTACAAGAGACAAAGAAGGACACTACATAATGATCAAGGGATCGATCCAAGAAGAAGATATAACAATTGTAAATATTTGTGCACCCAACATAGGAGCACCTCAATACATAAGGCAAATACTAACAACCATAAAAGGGGAAATCGACAGTAACACATTCATAGTAGGGGACTAGAACACCCCACTTTCACCTATGGACAGATCATCCAAAATGAAAATAAATAAGGAAACCCAAGCTTTAAATGATACATTAAAGAAGATGGACTTAATTGATATTTATAGGACATTCCATCAAAAAACAACAGAATACACATTTTTCTCTAGTGCTCATGGAACGTTCTCCAGGATAGATCATATCTTGGGTCACAAATCAAGCCTTGGTAAATTTAAGAAAATTGAGATCGTATCAAGTATCTTTTCTGACCACAATGCTATGAGACTAGATATCAATTACAGGAAAAGATCTGTAAAAAATACAAACACATGGAGGCTAAACAATACACTACTTAATAACGAAGTAATCACTGAAGAAATCAAAAAATACCTAGAAACAAATGATAATGGAGACACGATGACCCAAAATCTACGGGATGCAGCAAAAGCAGTTCTAAGAGGGAAGTTTATAGCAATACAATCCTACCTTAAGAAACAGGAAACATCTCGAATAAACAACGAATAAACAACGAATAAACAACGTAACCTTGCACCTCAAGCAATTAGAGAAAGAAGAACAAAAAAACCCCCAAAGTTAGCAGAAGGAAAGAAATCTTAAAAATCAGATCAGAAATAAATGAAAAAGAAATGAAGGAAACGATAGCAAAGATCAATAAAACTAAAAGCTGGTTCTTTGAGAAGATAAACAAAATTGATAAACCATTAGCCAGACTCATCAAGAAAAAAAGGGAGCTCCAAGACTCAAGTCAATAGAATTAGAAATGAAAAAGGAGAAGTAACAACTGACACTGCAGAAATACAAAAGATCATGAGAGATTACTACAAGCAACTCTATGCCAATAAAATAGACAACCTGGAAGAAATGGACAAATTCTTAGAAATGCACAACCTGCCAAGACTGAATCAGGAAGAAATAGAAAATATGAACAGACCAATCACAAGCACTGAAATTGAAACTGTGATTAAAAATCTTCCAACAAAGAAAAGCCCAGGACCAGATCGCTTCACAGGCGAATTCTATCAAACATTTAGAGAAGAGCTAACACCTATCCTTCTCAAACTCTTCCAAAATATAGCAGAGGGAGGAACACTCCCCAACTCATTCTACGAGGCCACCATCACCCTGATACCAAAACCAGACTAGGATGTCACAAAGAAAGAAAACTACAGGCCAATATCACTGATGAACATAGATGCAAAAATCCTCAACAAAATACAAGCAAACGGGCTTCCCTGGTGGCGCAGTGGTTGAGAGTCTGCCTGCCGATGCAGGCGACACGGGTTCGTGCCCCGGTCTGGGAGGATTCCACATGCCCTGGAGCGGCTGGGCATGCCCGTGAGCCATGGCCACTGAGCCTGCGCGTCTGGAGCCTGTGCTCCGCAATGGGAGAGGCCCGCGTACCGCAAAAAAAAAAAAGTATAATTGGCACAATAATCTGCATAAGCTGGAAGTGTACGATTTGATACCCTCACTGAATCAAGATAATAAATACTACCATAACCCTCTAAAAAAAAAATACAAGCAAACAGAATCCAACAGCACATTAGACGGATCGTACGCCATGATCAAGTGGGGTTTATTCCAGGAATAAATTCCAGGAATGCACGGATTCTTCAATATACGCAAATCAATCAGCAGGATACACCATATTAACAAATTGAAGGAGAAAACCCACATGATCATCTCAATAGATGCAGAGAAAGCTTTTGACAAAATTCAACACCCATTTATGATAAAAACCCTGCAGAAAGCAGGCATAGAGGGAACTTTCCTCAACATAATAAAGGCCATATATTACAAACCCACAGCCAACATTGTCCTCAATGGTGAAAAACTGAAAGCATTTCCACTAAGATCAGGAACAAGACAAGGTTGCCCACTCTCACCACTATTATTCAACACAGTTTTGGAAGTTTTAGCCATAGCAATCAGAGAAGAAAAGGAAATAAAAGGAATCCAAATCGGAAAAGAAGAAGTAAAACTGTCACTGTTTGCAGATGACATGATACTATACATAGAGAATCCTAAAAATGCTACCAGAAAACTACTAGAGCTAATCAATGAATTTGGTAAAGTGGCAGGATACAAAATTAATGCACAGAAATCTCTGGCATTCCTATACACTAAGGATGGAAAATCTGAAAGTGAAATCAAGAAAACACTCCCATTTACCATTGCAACAAAAAGAGTAAAATATCTAGGAATAAACCTACCTAAGGAGACAAAAGACCTGTATGCAGAAAATTATAAGACACTGATGAAAGAAATTAAAGATGATACAAATAGATGGAGAGATATACCATGTTCTTGGATTGGAAGAATCAACATTGTGAAAATGAATCTACTACTCAAAGCAATCTACAGATTCAATGCAATCCCTATCAAACTGCCACTGGCATTTTTCACAGAACTAGAACAAAAAATTTCACAATTTGTATGGAAACACAAAAGACCCCGAATAGCCAAAGCAATCTTGAGAACGAAAAACGGAGCTGGAGGAATCAGGCTCCCTGACTTCAGACTATACTACAAAGCTACAGTTATCAAGACAGTATGGTACTGGCACAGAAACAGAAATATAGATCAATGGAAAAGGACAGAAAGCCCAGAGATAAACCCACGCACATATGGTCACCTTATCTTTGATAAAGGAGGCAGAAATGTATAGTTGAGAAAGGACAGCCTCTTCAATAAGTGGTGCTGGGAAAACTGGACAGGTACATGTAAAAGTATGAGATTAGATCACTCCCTAACACCATACACAAAAATAAGCTCAAAATGGATTAAAGACCTAAATGTAAGGCCAGAAACTATCAAACTCTTAGAGGAAAACATAGGCAGGACACTCTATGACATAAATCACAGCAAGGTCCTTTTTGACCCACCTCCTAGAGAAATGGAAATAAAAACAAAAATAAGCAAATGGGACCTAATGAAACTTCAAAGCTTTTGCACAGCAAAGGAAACCATAAACAAGACCAAAAGACAACCCTCAGAATGGGAGAAAATATTTGCAAATGAAGCAACCGACAAAGGATTAATCTCCAAAATTTATAAGCAGCTCATGCAGCTTAATAACAAAAAAACAAACAACCCAATCCAAAAATGGGCAGAAGACCTAAATAGACATTTCTCCAAAGAAGATATACAGACTGCCAACAAACACATGAAAGAATGCTCAACATCATTAATCATTAGAGAAATGCAAATTAAAACTACAATGAGATATCATCTCACACCAGTCAGAATGGCCATCATCAAAAAATCTAGAAACATTAAATGCTTGAGAGGGTGTGGAGAAAAGGGAACCCTCTTACACTGTTGGTGGGAATGTAAATTGATACAGCCACTGTGGAGAACAGTATGGAGGTTCCTTAAAAAACTACAAATAGAACTACCATATGACCCAGCAATCCCACTACTGGGCATATACCCTGAGAAAACCAAAATTCAAAAAGAGTCAGGTACCAAAATGTTCATTGCAGCTCTATTTACAATAGCCCGGAGATGGAAACAACCTAAGTGCCCATTATCGGATGAATGGATAAAGAAGATGTGGCACATATATACAATGGAATACTACTCAGCCATAAAAAGAAACGAAATTGAGCTATTTGTAATGAGGTGGATAGACCTAGAGTCTGTCATACAGAGTGAAGTAAGTCAGAAAGAAAAAGACAAATACCGTATGCTAACACATATATATGGAATTTAAGAAAAAAAAGTCATGAATAACCTAGGGGTAAAGCAGGAATAAAGACGCAGACCTCCTAGAGAACGGACTTGAGGTTATGGGGAGGGGGAAGGGTGAGCTGTGACAGGGCGAGAGAGAGTCATGGGCATATACACACTAACAAACGTAGTAAGGTAGATAGCTACTGGGAAGCAGCCGCATGGTACAGGGATATTGGCTCAGTGCTTTGTGACAGCCTGGAGGGGTGGGATAGGGAGGGTGGGAGGGAGGGAGACGCAAGAGGGAAGACATATGGGAACATATGTATATGTATAACTGATTCACTTTGTTATAAAGCAGAAACTAACACACCATTGTAAAGCAATTATACCCCAATAAAGATGTT
>NW_020838007.1:11072889-11095064 GCF_003676395.1 Aethalodelphis obliquidens
AAGCCCATGTGCCACAACTACAGAGCCCGCAAGCCACAATTACTGAGCCCGCGAGTTACAACTACTGAGCCCACCTGCCACAACTACTGAAGCCCGTGCCCCTAGAGCCCATGGTGCTCCGCAACAAGAGAAGCCACTGCAATGAGAAGTCCACACACTGCAACAAAGAGTAGCCCTGCTCACTGCAACTAGAGAAAGCCCACACACAGCAACGAAGACCCAATGCAGCCAAAAAAAAAGAAAAAAAAAGACATGACTGGGAAATTCCTTTAAGAAAAAAAAAGAGAGAAAATGACATAACAGTACAGATACGTGTACAAATTTATGGTTTCCAATCTCGATCTGGTCCACCGTGCAACATGGCAGCCTTTTATAGATTTCTATTCCATTTGCTTTCTTTTTCCTACATGGACAATTCCTAATGTATAACCATCCTTCACATGGTCCGCAAATTGTCCCTATTCGTCTTACTATCAGGAGGTGACTATACCTTTTACATCATGGAGAAAATAGAGGGTCTGCCCACATTACCAAATTGCGATTTTATTTGTCTTTATATCATTTCCTTCCTTCTTGGTGAAAACATGTATCTTTCTTCCTATCGAGTTATCCTCTGCCCTGGTGTCTTGGATCCTCATACCTCTAATCTCTTATGCAACTTAAAATCATCTTCTCTTTCCTAAGGCATTAACTTCTTCACTGTCTTCTTCCCATTTTCTCTTGTAAAAGTACTCTCCCTCCAGCCACTACTCGTTCATAGCCGTGCTTCCTAAAAGCTTCACCGATGTCCGTTTTCTTCAGTTCCTTCATCCCACTGATTCCTTACACAATACATTCTGTCAACATTATTCTACCAACAACATCCCTGACTGTGTTCATTTTATCTGTCCTCTTTCTCACCTTTGGTCGTGTTGAGCCAGTCTCTGTTCTTCAACCTTTTTACTCCCTTAGAGTTACGGAGTGTTCTTTCCAGTTTCTTTTCCCACTCCTCTGTTTAAGCCTCCTGTGCAAGTTCCTCTTCTTGCATCTGCCTCTGAGTGATAGTGTTCCTCCAAGTGCCAAGCTTAACCTTGTCCTCCTCCTAACCTTTACTGGATTATCTCTTCTATCTTGATGGTTTTGAGAGCCATAGAGATATAACTGTGTACTTTCCTGAGACTCAAATGTCTCCAGCCTTCTAGGGAGCTCCAGTGAATATTCTGTAAATTTCAAATTCAGTCTGGGAATTCATTATCTTGCATCTGAGCCTCAAAATTGATCCTTCTTCTTAATAATATTAATAATGTAAATAGTTAAGATCTCTTGAGGACTATCCTGTTTAATATACTTGATCACTATTAACTTCATTTTCTGAGCACAGTGAGACAGAAAAACGTTAAATAGTTTACCCAAGATTGTGTGGCTAGTAAGTGAATGTTTGGCTCCTGGGCCCGTGTTCTTAACCATAACACCCATGGCACAATAGTTCATGAGTCTCTCTGCCTTCTTAAACTAGAGTTTCATTTTTTGTCACCTGATCAAGTACAGCACCCTTCTAATTGGTCCTCTTAACTCTATATTCATCTCCTTCCAATCTATCCTCCACATGGCTACCAGAGTTATCTTTCTAGAAAATAAATAGGATCTCATTAAAATCTTTCAATGGCTTCTTATGACCTATGATAAAGTACCAGATATTTAACATGGGTTACAAAATCCTTCAAAATATGTCACTGACTGTCATGTCTTATCCTCAGCTGACAGCCCACTGATATTTGCTTCTGTTATTTTGCTTTTGTTGTTGTCTCTGTCTGAGTTGTCCTTCCTCTGGTGTGTCCACCTGGAGAGCATTTCCTTATTTTCGAAGACTTGCTTAAATATAAATTTCATGTTCTGCATACTGGATTATGCATTTCTTCTCTTGTATTTCCATAACACTTTGTACGTATTTTTATTGCAGTGTAAGCTAACTTGCTATACTTACTTGTTAACATGTCTCTCTTACGCTAATCTGATAAACTCTGATTTGTCTGTGTGTATATTTTTTCTGCAGCAAGCATGTTGCCTAGTATACAGAAGTTATTTAATGTGATTTTTATGTGTGGAAGGAAGAAAGGAAGGAAGGAAGAAGGGAAGGAAAGAATTGCATTCTGGAAATATAAAACAATGTACTTAATTTTGAAATGGCAAAATTTTAGAGCAGGTTATTAAATACATGTTTCTAAATATTTTTAAATGGAAGTAAATAATAATTGGACTACAACATGAATTTATTAAAATAAATCAGAATAACACCTGCTGACATTTACTCTTTTAATAAAGTTAATGATTTCATAGAGCTACAAAATAAGTAGAGAGAATTGAGAGTCTTTAAAGCATTTGGCCAAGACTATTGTGATACCCTTGCAAATAGGAAAGATAAAGCTGGATGAAATAATAATGCTAAGTGGATTCATAGATGATTCAATTCTCTATCCTGTGAAGATTTTGATTTCTACATTTTTTAAGCCTTGTAGGGAGTCTTTACTTGCATATTATTCTGATTTTGTTATTTTACTCTTTTATCTTTAATGAATAAAGTTATAGAAGACAAATGTGTCACATTTGTGGAGTGACATAAAGCTGTAGAAGGACTGTACAATACTGGAAAGAACAAAGACTTTAGAATCAGACACACTTGGCTTTAAATCTCATTGCAACATGTCCCTGTTTTGTGAGAACTTAATCTGTCTGACTAGCTTCCCTTATACATAAAAAGGGAATAATAATATCTAATTCATAGAGTGGTTTTGAGTGTTCATTAGATAAGACTTGTAATGCATGAAAAACTGTAGACACATTAAAAGATATCTCTTAGTTATTATTAAGGATTATGACTTTAAAGAATTATAATCTTTAAAAAATGCTCAATTAGTCCTGAAACTAACAATATATAGGCAATTAACTCCTAAATCTTAGTTTAAATATTAACTGTCATGCACTGCTCTGACTTGTTAGCTATTTATATGAGATCAAGGGTTTTAAATGAGCCCAAACTCATTATGAGTCAACAATGTGGCATGATTGACATATAGAACAATAACAGATTTAATGTTAGCCTATGTAAACATAAATATAGTGCCTAGAGCAATTTGTGAGACATTTCCCCCCCTTACCCTGTTATGTTAGTCAGTCCATAGCTGACATATTATTCTCTTTCATGGATGCCAGAGGAGAAGGGACTGGAAACCATGTCGTGGGGGAACCATTTAAAGATGCAGCATTAATCCTACCCAGAGGCAGACTTTCAGAGGAATTAGCACTGTCTTTTGATTTTGAAAGGATCATTATGTGAAATAAGTACTCACTTTATTCAGTGAGTACTTATGTCTTGAGACTATGAAAGATAGACATCTAATACAGGGAAATTTTTCCTCAATGTAGATTTTAAAACTTGCCTATGTTTGGGAATTTCCAAACATTGAATGACCTATTTTGTAACTCAGTGTGTTCTTTGTCACTGTGCCCCCAGGAGTGTTCGGAGATTGGGCAGCCACCAGTCAGGCCATCGTGGAAGAGCTTACTGCAGTGAATTGGAGGTGAAAAGGATGAGCTCTAAGGTCTAACATGTTCGGAGAGCCTGTAAATTTTGTAGTCCTATAGAACCTGCATATTTTTTTAAACATCTTTTGTACATTAATAACAACAACAAAGATGAGTTAGGACATACATCATAAACCTCTAAGAAGTAGTTCTAATACAGAGAGAGGTTTGCCCTGGGTTTATAAGGCTTCGGTTTGATTCCCACCTCTGTCCCTTGCTAGTTGGTGACCTTGGTCAATTTATTAATCTCTCTGAATAGTTTCTCATTTGCAAAGGGAAAAGATACATAAGATATCTGGCAAGACTAAATCCAATAGAGTATTTTTAATGAATATTTCTGGCACGTATTAGTTCTTAATACAGATCTTTGTTTTGCTTAGACCCTGGGTGTTGTTGGTGTATGTGAAAATTACATTATAACATTGGAGAAAATTTCCTGCCAAATGATTCATTGACAGATGGCAAATCAGTACGAGTCTGTCACATACATTTTAATGACAGGTGGGCTGCTGGAGACAACTTTGTTTTTATGGCTAATATTATTGGCCTGGACAGAGAATCTGAATTCTCGGCTTATTTGGGGGCTGGCATACCACTGACACGGATTGCATAAATTGGAGTCAATGCCACATTTTCACATATCATCCCAGCCTGGAGAGTGAACACAGAATAAGTCAGTGGAATAAATCAAGGCAAAAGCAGTAGAGGGATTTTTCCAATATTGTTGCTCACATTCAAGGGCAGGTGTTGCTTAGGTAACTGCTCTGCCACTGACATATGCTGTGACAGAGTGCATGGCAGTAGTAACAATACTGCAAGTACCATCTCTGATGGGCTTGGAATGAAGACATCTGTTTTCCTTTGGAAAGTGTGAGACAATGTGGTTGACACAGAGGCACTATTTAAATCTAAGGCATACGCATTCTTGCGCTTACTCAAAATGGTACATGATAGTTGGGAATTATTTTATTCTCTTCTCATGAGTCTTTTTCTAGACTCTAGAAAAGTGAATCTGAGAAAGACTGAATGACTGGGGAATAGTTGACCCTTTATTTTTTCTATGATAAAGTGTTAAGAAGCATACGATCTTCAAAAGTTGAGCTATTGGGCTTCCCTGGTGGAGCAGTGGTTGGGAGTCCGCCTGCCGATGCAGGGGACGCGGGTTTGTGCCCTGGTCCGGGGGGATCCCACGTGCCGCGGAGCGGCTGGGCCCGTGAGCCATGGCCACTGAGCCTGTGCGTCCGGAGCCTGTGCTCCGCAACGGGAGAGGCCACAGCAGTGCGAGGCCCGCGTACCGCAAAAAAAAAGTTGAGCTATCAGTTAAGAGAGTAAAAATAAAGAATTTTGTTAATATAGAGTGTGATCTATAAAAATATAGAATCATTAGGTTGTACACCTGAAATTAATATGATATTGTAAGTCAACTATACTTCAATCAAAAAACAAAAAGAATCTTGTGTCATTTTCTTACTAATCGAAAGTTAATGATATCTTCTGAAAGCTCCCAAGGTTCTGCTTAATTCCTGATTGAACTTGAAGAGGCTCTTAGTCTCTCTGAGTCCTCATCTCATCTGTGAACTGCAGCTTACATGCCTAAATCTCAGATTGTGAAATTATGAGTGCATAAGCACTGCCTGGCTCATGTGATTCCTGGCAACCCATGATCTCAGAAAGAGAGAGATTCCTTCTCTCCAGGATTCTACTTGTGCCTGAAAAAAGGACTTTTGCTCTGGACATGGCCACTCCTGGACCCATCAGTGCATCTCAAGGTTATGGGGACACCTAGATGACTCAGTCTCGTTTCAGAAGGCATGGAAGCCAGCATGTGATTCACAGTCTTGCCATGTGGAAGAAGAGCATTTCCAGATACAAAAATGGCCTTTTTTATCATAGAAAAAGGAAAGTGACACTGAGGAAGCAAAACAGCAGACATCTACTATAAAATTTTAAAAAGAATCTCCTTCTGCTTTTTTATTATTCTAAACCTCTTACTTTTTATGTGTTTGGCTTTTAGAGTACACATTTTCTAAGAATTTCTTGTGTTGAAAATAGGTGGTTAATCTCAGAAGTGTACTCTTCCTTGGGGAACTCTAAGATGCTTATATCTCTTTATTTACAGTATATTTGATAGACCTCATATTTTTTTTCTCCCCGTTTATCCATTGTCAAGTGTTTTCAAACAGATAAGCTTCTATGTATTGCCTTAGGCCCATTTTTAAATTGAATTGGTTTCTGTATTATTATTCTTTCCATATTGAGAACTGAACCAAAAGTTGATATATTCCAGAACAGTCTAGATAATGCATATCTTTGGAATTATCTTCTACTTCATCTCTTTCTGAAGTTTTGAGCAGATGAATATATGAAAGAATTACAATCTTGGAATCTAATATTAATAGAATTGCTAACAGATCTCTTATTCTCTAACTCTTCCCCTACCTCCCCTGAGGATGCTTGCCTTGGAGGAGCTATAGTTCCCAGAATTCAATGTTCTACCACTGCAACTACTTCCTACGCTACTCATCCATCACCATCCCCTCCTAAGTTGCCTCTGCTGCAGCTGATACTTACCATGAATTGATTTCTGAAGTTCTAATACTTGGTAAGGTGAATAAAGAGAAAAGTCGTGGGATAGAGAGGAGGCAACTTCAAAAGCAGCCCTCCCACAGAAAAAAAACCAGAATCTCATTTTCTGTTTGCTGATCCAAGAACAGACTGGGGAGATGGATTAAGACCTTACATTTAATGAGCTGCCTCACAAGCCCAATAAAATGGTCCAAAGTTAGATGTTTAAAATCTGTTTCATTTGCTTTACACATAATCCTTGCTTTTTTTTTTTTTTCTGTCAAAATGTTGATTCCTGATCTTAGTTTACCTTACTTAATTTTTTATCTTTTGGGTAAGAATTTGGGATAGTTGCATTAAGAGCAACTAATATGACTCTATTTCAAACAGAAGAATGATCTTCCTGTAATTTCTAATTAAAAAGTGATTCAGAATTTCATGGTGTTAATGATGTATATGTGCCTTATTCTGTAGAATATGAAAAGCCATTGAAGGTTTTCGAAGTTTTCTTCAAATAATTTTAGTTGATGGATTTTACTTTTGGTTGGTTCTTTAATTTTTTGCTGTTGTTCATTCAATTCTCTCTCATCTCTAGATTTTTTTTAATTTAATTTTTATTTTATGTTGGAGTATAGTTGATTTAACGTTGTGTTAGTTTCAGGTGTACAGCAAAGTGATTCAGTTTTTTATATATATATATATATATATATATATATATATATATAATGGATATAAATATATCCATTATTTTTCAGATTCTTTTCCCATATAGGTTATTACAGAATATTGGGTAGACTTCCCTGTGCTATACAGTAGGTCCTTGTTGATTATATATTTTATATGTAGTAGTGTGTATGTTAATCCCAAACTCCTAATTTATCACTTCCTCCCCACCTTTCCCCTTTGGTAACCGTAAGTTTGTTTTCGATATCTGTTAAGTCATTTCTGTTTTGCAAATATGTTCATTTGTATCATTTTTTTAGGTTCCACATATAGTGATAACATATTTGTCTTTCTCTGTCTTCGCTCACTTAGTATAATAATCTCCAGTCTATCCATGTTGCTGCAAATGGCTTTATTTCATTCTTTTATGGCTGAGTAACATTCCACTGTATCTATGTACCGCATCTTCTTTATCCATTTCTCTGTCGATGGACATTTAGTTGACTTCCATGTCTTGGCTATTGTAAATAGTGCTGCAGTGAACACTGGGGTGCATGTATCTTTTCAAATTATGGTTTTCTCTGGATATATGCCCAGGAGTGGGATTGCTGGATCATATGGTAGCTTTATTTTTAGTTTTTTTAAGGAACCTCCATACTGTTATCCACAGTGGTTGTACAAATTTACATTCCCACCAACAGTGTAGGACGGTTCCCTTTTCTCCACACCCTCTCCAGCATTTATTGTTTGTAGACTTTTTGATGATGGCCATTCTGACCAGTGTGAGATGATACCTCATTGTAGTTTTGATTTGCATTTCTTTAATAATTAGTGATGTTGAGCATCTTTTCATGAGCTTTTTGGCCATCTGTATATCTTCTTTGGAGAAATGTCTATTTAAATCTTCTGCCCATTTTTTGATTGGGTGTTTTGGCTTTTTGATATTGAGCGGCATGAGGTGTTTGTATATTTTGGAGATCAATCCTTTGTTGGTTGCTTTGTTTGCAGATATTCAAAACCCACTGAAGTTTTTTTTCAAATAATATTAGTTGATGGATTTTACTTTTGAGTGGTTCTTTAATTATTTTATTCATTCAATTCTCTCTCATCTCTAGATATTTAAAATATTTAAATTTTAAAATACTTCATCTGCTATTTCCTTTAAAATACTTCCTCTAATCTTTCATTTATATGTAGTATATATACATATATATTATCTACATAAGTAAATATTTATATATACACATTAACCTTTAAAAATTCTTAATTCCTAGTAATTCCAAACTTTCTCTACTTATACAGTCTTAATATTTCATTTCATAAAGTTAATCTTTAATTTTAATGTCTCATGTTTTAATTTTTTTATACCAATGGAATTTATTTTTTATTCTTTAAAAGTGAACTTTATTTGGGGATAATTTTTAAATTTGCAAAGATAGTACAGAGGATTTCCATATTCCCTTCCCCTTGCTTCACCTAATGGAAGACCTTACTTAATGATGGAACCTTATATAACATGGTACATTTGTCAAAACTAAGGTATTACCATTGGTACAATCATATTAACTAAACTGCACACTTTAGTTGAATTATACTAAATTTTAAGTTAATGTCTTTTCTGTTTCAGGATCAAATCTAGGATATCATATTGCATTTAGGTTTTCTGTCTCCTTAGTCTCCTCCAATCTATGACAGGTTTTCAGTCTTTTCTTGTTTTTCGAGACACTGACAATTCTGAAGATTACTGGTCAGGTATTTTGTAGGACATGCCTCAACTTGGGATCGGTTGGTGTTTCCTCATGATAGACTGGGCTATGGGTTTCTACAGAGAACACCACATAGATGATGTGCCCCCTCATCTCATCATATTAGGGGCTGCAATAAGATCCACATGACATCACTAATATTTAACTTGATCACTTAATTAAGGTGGTATGTTCCACGTTTCTTTACTGTAAAGTAAAACTCTTTCTCTAAAATCAGTATACAAAATCATGTGCATTTCCATACACTAATAATGAACTATCAGAAAGAGAAATTAAGAAAACAATCCCATTTACAACTGCACCAAAAAAAAAAAAAATACTTAGAAAAAAATTAACCAAAGAGATGAAAGTCCTGGATGTTGAAAACTATAAGAAATCATGAAAGAAAATGAATAAGACACAAATAAATGGAAAGATAATCTTTGCTCATTGACTGGAAGAATTAATATTGTTAAAATACCCATACAATCCAAAGCAATCTACAGATTCAATACAATCTCTATCAATATTCCAATGGCACTTTTCACAGAAATGGAACAAACAATCCTAAAATTTGTATGGAACCACCAAAGACAAGTAGACAAAACAATCTTAAGAAAGAAGAACAAAGCTGGAGGCATCATGCTTCCTGATTTCAAACTATATTACAAAGCTATAGTAATCAAAACAGTATTGTACTGGCATGACAACAGACACATAGATCAATATAATAGGATAGAGAGCCCAGAAATAAACCCCTGCATATATGGTCAGTTAATTTATTATGAAAGAACCAGGAATATACAATGTAGAAAAGATAGTCTCTTCAATAAATGGTGTTGGGAAAGCTAGACAGAAACATGCAAAATGAATGAAACTGGACCACTGTCTTATACCATACACAAAATGGATAAAGACGTAATGTAAGACCTGGAACCACAAAACTAGAAGAAAACATGGATAATAAGTGCCTTGATGTCAGTCTTGGTGATGATTTTTTTGATTTGACACTGAAAGCGAAGGCAGCAAAAGCAAAAATAAATAATTGAGACTACATCAAACCTTAAAAACCATCAACAAAGTGAAAAGACAATGTACCAAATGGAAGAACATATTTGCAAATCATATACCTGATAAGGGGCTAATATCCAAAATATATAAAGACCTTCTACAACTCAATAGCAAAAAAAGCCCCAAGCAATCTGATTAAAAAATGGGCAGAGATTCTGAATAGACATTTTTCCAAAGAAGACATACAGATGGCAAACAGGCACATGAAAAGGTGCTCAGCATCACTAATCACCAGGGAAATGCAAATCAAAACCACAATGAGACATCACTTCACACCTAGAAGTGTGAAGACTTAGAATGACTATTATCAAAAAGACAAGAAATTAGAGGAGACCTTCAAGATGGCAGAGGAGTAAGACGTGGAGATCACCTTCCTCCCCACAAATACATCAAAAATACATCTACATGTGGAACATCTCCTACAGAACACCTACTGAATGCTGGCAGAAGACCTCAGACTTCCCAAAAGGCAAGAAACTCCCTACCTGGGTAGGACAAAAGAAAAAAAGAAAAAACAGAGACAAAAGAATAGGGACGGGACCTGCATGTCTGGAAGGGATCTGTGAAGGAGGAAAAGTTTCCACATACTAGGAAGCCCCTTCACTGGCAGGGACGGGGGGTGGGCAGGGTAGAGGGGGAAGCTTTGGAGCCATGGAGGAGAGCACAGCAACAGGGGTGCAGAGGGCAAAGTGGAGAGATTCCCGCACAGAGGATTGGTGCCAACCAGAACTCAACAGCCTAAGAGGCTTGTCTGCTCACCTGCAGGAGCAGGTAAGGATGGGACCTGAGGCTCGGGCTTCAGAGGTCAGATCCCAGGGAGAGGACTGGGGTTGGCTGTGTGAACACAGCCTGAAGGGGGCTAGTGCGCCACAGCTAGCCGGGAGAGAGTCTGGGAAAAAGTCTGGAACTACCTAAGAGTCAAGACACCATTGTTTCGGGGTGCATGATGAGAGGGGATTCAGAGCACTGCCTAAACGAGCTCCAGAGATGGGCACAAGCTGCAGCTATCAGTGCAGACACTAGAGATGGGCATGAAATGCTAACGCTGCTGATGCAGCCACCAAGAACCCTGTGTGCAAGCTCAGGTCACTATCCACACTTCCCCTCGCAGGAGCCTGTGAAGCCTGCCACTGCCAGGGTCCTGTGATCCAGGGACAACTTCCCCAGGAGAATACATGGCATGCCTCAGGCTGTTGCAACATCACGCCGGCCTCTACCACCGCAGGATTGCCCCGCATGCTGTACCCCTCTCTGCCCCTGGTCTAAGTGAGCCACAGCCCCCTAATAAGCCACTCCTTTAAACCCCTCCTGTCTGGGCAAAGAACAGACGCCAGAGGGCGACCTCTACATGCAGAGGTGGGGCCAAATCCAAAGCTGAAACCCAAGAGCTGTGTGAAAAAAAAAGAGAAAGGAAATTTCGCCGTGCAGCCTCAGGAGCAGCAGATTAAATTTCCGCAACCAACTAGATGTACCCTGAATATGTGGAATACCTGAATAGACAATGAATCATCCCAAAATTGAGGCGGTGGACTTTGGGACCAACTGTAGACTTGGGGTTTGCTGTATGTGACTGACTAGTTTTGATTTATATAGTTTTCTTAGTTTACTTTTTAGTGCTTGTTATCATTGGTGGATTTCTTTATTGGTTTGGTTGCTCTTTTTTTAAATTTTTTATTTTAATAACTTTTAAATTTTTTATTTTAATTATTTTTTCTTTCTTTCTTTTTTTTTCTCCCTTTTCTTCTGAGCCATGTGGCTGACAGGGTCTTGGTGGTCCAGCCAGGTGTCAGGCCTGAGCCTGTGAGGTAGGAGAGCCAAGTTCAGGTCAGTGGACCAGCAGAGACCTCCTGGCCCCACATAATATCAATCATTGAGAGCTCTCCCAGATACCTCTGTTTCAATGCTAAGACCCAGCTCTTAGCTAAGATCTAATGAGAAGACAGAGAAACACATAGCAGATGAAGGAGCAAGGCAAAAACCCAAAGGACCTAACAAATGAAGAGGAAATAGGCAGTCTACCTGAAAAATAATTCAGAGTAATGATAGTAAAGATGATCCAAAATCTTGGAAATAGAATGGAGAAAACACAAGAAACATTTAACAAGGAACTAGAAGAACTAAAGAGCAAACAAACAATGATGAACAACAAAATAAATGAAAAATTCTCTAGAAGGGATCAATAGCAGAATAACTGAGGCAGAAGAACAGATAAGTGACCTGGAAGATAAAATATTGGAAATAACTACTGCAGAGCAGAATAAAGGAAAAAGAATGAAAAGAATTGAGAACAGTCTCAGAGACCTCTGGGACAAAATTAAACTCACCAACATTCGAATTATAGGGGTCCCAGAAGAAAAGAGAATAAGAAAGGGACTGAGAAAATATTTGAAGAGATTATAGTTGAAAACTTCCCTAATACAGGAAAGGAAATAGTTAATCAAGTCCAGGAAGCACAGAGAGTCCCATACAGGATAAATCCAAGGAGAAACATGCCAGGACACATATTAATCAAACTATCAAAAATTAAATACAAAGAAAAAATATTAAAAGCAGCAAGGGAAAAACAACAAGTAACACACAAGGGAATCCCCATAAGGTTAACAGCTGATTTTTAAGCAGAAACTCTGCAAGCCAGAAGGGAGTGGCAGGACATATTTAAAGTGATGAAAAGGAAAAAACTACAACCAAGATTACTCTACCCAGCAAGGATCTCATTCAGATTTGATGGAGAAATTAAAACCTTTACAGACAAGCAAAAGCTGAGAGAATTCAACATGACCAAACCAGCTTTACCACAAATGCTAAAGGAACTTCTCTACGCAGGAAACACAAGAGAAGGAAGACCTACAATAACAAACCCAAAACAATTAAGAAAATGGGAATAGGAAGATACATATCAATAATTACCTTAAATGCAAATGGATTAAATGCTCCAACCAAAAGACATAGATTGGCTGAATGCATACAAAACAAGACCCATTTATATGCTGTCTACAAGAGACTCACTTCAGACCTAGGGACACATACAGACTGAAAGTGAGGGTATGGAAAAAGATATTCCATGCAAATGGAAATCAAAAGAATGCTGGAGTAGAAATTCTCATATCAGACAAAATAGACTTTAAAATAAAGACTATTACAAGAGACAAAGAAGGACACTACATAATGATCAAGAGATCAATCCAAGAAGAAGATATAACAATTGTAAATATTTATGCAACCAACATAGGAGCACCTCAATACATAAGGCAAATGCTGACAGCCATAAAAGGGGAAACTGACAGTAACACAATCATACTAGGGGACTTTAACACCCCCCTTTCACCAGTGGAAAGATCAATCAAAATGAAAATAAATAAGGAAACACAAGCTTTACATGATACATTAAACAAGATGGACTTAATTTTTATGGGACATTCCATCCAAAAACAAGAGAATACACTTTCTTCTCAAGTGCTCATGGCACATTCTCCAGGATAGATCGTATCTTGGGTCACAAATGAAGCCTTGGTAAATTTAAGAAAATTGAAATCGTATGAAGTATCTTTTCCGACCACAATGCTATGAGACTAGATATCAATTACAGGGAAACATCTGTAAGAAATACAAACACATGGATGCTAAACAATACACTACTGAATAAACAAGAGATCACTGAAGAAATCAAAGAGGAAATTAGAAAAATACCCAGAAACAAATGACAATGAAAACACGATGACCCAAAACCTATGGGATGCAGCAAAATCAGTTCTAAGAGGGTAGACTGTAGCCATACAATCCTACCTCTAGAGGCAAGAAACATCACAAATAAACAATCTAACCTTACACGTAAAGCAATTAGAGAATGAAGAACAACAACAACAAAACAAAGCAGAAGGAAAGAAATCATAAAGAGCAGATCAGAAATAAATGAAAAAGAAATGAAGAAATGATAGCAAAGATCAATAAAACTAAAAGCTGTTTCTTTGAGAAGGTAAACAAAATTGATTAGCCAGACTCATCAAGAAAAAAAGGGAGAAGACTCAAATCAATAGAATTAGAAATGAAAAAGGAGAAGTATCAACTGACACTGCAGAAATACAAAGGATCATGAGAGATTACTACAAGCAACGCTATGCCAATAAAATGGACATTCTGGAAGAAATGGACAAATTCTTAGAAAAGCACAACCTTCCAAGACTGAACCAGGAAGAAATATAAAATATAAACAGACCAATCACAAGCAGTGAAATTGAAACTGTGATTAAAAATCTTCCAACTAACAAAAGCCAAGGACCAGATGGCTTCACAGGCAAATTCTATCAAACATTTAGAGAAGAGCTAACACTCATCCTTCTCAAACTCTTCTAAAATATAGCAGAAGGAGGAACAGTCCCAAACTCATCTACAAGGCCACCATCACTCTGATACCAAAACCAGACACAGATGTTACAAAAAAGAAAACTACAGGCCTATATCACTGATGAATACAGATGCAAAAATCCTCAACAAAATACTAGCAAACAGAATCCAACAGCACATTAAAAGGATCATACACCATGATCAAGTGGGGTTTATTCCAGGAATGGAAGGATTCTTCAATATACGCAAATCTATCAATGTGATAAACCATATGAACAAATTGAAGGAGAAAAACCATATGATCATCTCAATAGATGCAGAGAAAGCTTTTGACAAAATTCAACACCCATTTATGATAAAAACCCTGCAGAAAGTAGGCATAGAGGGAACTTTCCTCAACATAATAAAGGCCATATATGACAAGCTCACAGCAATATCATTCTCAATGGTGAAAAACTGAAAGCATTTCCACTAAGATCAGGAAAAAGACAAGGTTGCTCCCTCTCACCTCTATTATTCAACATAGTTTTGGAAGTTTATCCACAGCAGTCAGAGACAGAAAAGAAATAAAAGGAATCCAAATAAGAAAAGAAGAAGTAAAATTGTCATTGTTTGCAGATGATACAATACTATACATAGAGAATCCTAAAACTGCTACAAGAAAAATACTAGAGCTAATCAATGAATTTGGTAAAGTAGCAGGATACAAAATTAATGCACAGAAATCTCTCATATTCCTATACACTATTGATGAAAACTGTGAAAGAGAAATTAAGGAAACATTCCCATTTACCACTGCAACAAAAAGAATAAAATACCTAGGAATAAACGTACCTAAGGAGAAAAAAGACCTGTATGCGGTAAACTATAAGACACTGATGAAAGAAATTAAAGATCAAACAAACAGATGGAGATGCCATGTTCTTGGGTTGGAGGAATCAACATGGTGAAAATAACTATACTACCCAAAACAATCTACAGATTCAATGCAATCCCTCTCAAACTACCAATGGCATTTTTCACAGAACTAGAACAAAAAATTTCACAATTTGTAGGCAAACACAAAAGACTCCGATTGCCAAAGCAATCTTGAGAAAGAAAAATGGAGCTGGAGGAATCAGGCTCCCAGACTTCAGACTATACTACAAAGCTATGGTAATCAAGACAGTATGGTACTGGCACAAAAACAAATATAGATCAATGGAACAGGATAGAAAGCCCAGAGATAAACCCATGCACATATGCTCACCTTTCTTTGATAAAGGAGGCAAGAATATACAATGGAGAAAATACGGCCTCTTCAATAAGTGGTGCTGGGAAAACTGGACAGCTCCACTTAAAACAATGATATTAGAACACTCCCTAACACCATACACAAAAATAAACTCAAAATGGATTAAAGACCTAAATTTAAGGCCAGACACTATAAAACTCTTAGAGGAAAACATAGGCAGAACACTGTATGACATAAATCACAGCAAGATCCTTTTGGACCCACCTCCTAGAGTAATGGAAATAAAAACAAAAATAAACAAATGGGACCTAATGAAACTTAAAAGCTTTTGCACAGCAAAAGAAAACATAAACAAGATGAAAAGACAATCCTCAGAATGGGAGAAAATATTTGCAAATGAAGCAACTGATAAAGGTTAATCTCCAAAATGTACAAGCAGCTCATGCACCTTAATATCAAAAAACAAACAACCCAATCTCAAAATGGGCAGAAGACCTAAATAGACATTTTTCCAAAGAAGATATACAGATTACCAACAAACACATGAAAGGATGCTCAACATCACTAATCATTAGAGCATTGCAAATCAAAACCATAGTGTGGTATCACCTCACACCAGTCAGAATGGCCATCATCAAAAAAATCTACAAACAGTAAATGCTGGAGAGGGTGTGGAGAAAAGGGAACCCTCTTGCATTGTTGGTTAAAAACTTAAATATAAAAACTAAAAATAGCACTACCATGTGACCCAGCAATCCCACTACTGGGCATATACCCTGAGAAAACCAGAATTCAAAAAGAGTCATGTACCACAGTGTTCATTGCAGCACTATTTACAAAAGCCAGGAGGACATGGAATCAACCTAAGTGTCCATCGGCACATGAATGGATAAAGAAGAAGTGGCACATATATGCAATGGAATATTACTCAGCCATTAAAAGAAACGAAATTGAGTTATTTGTAATGAGGTGGATGGACCTAGAGTCTGTCATACAGAGTGAAGTAAGCCAGAAAGAGAAAAACAAATACCATATGCTAACACATGTATATGGAATCTAAGAAAACAAAAAGGTTCTGAAGAACCTAGGGGCAGGAGAGGAGTAAAGACACAGACATAGAGAATGGACTTGAGGACATGGGGAGGGGGAAGGTTAAGTTGCGACGAAGTGAGAGAGTGGCATGGACATATATACAGTACCAAATCTAAAATAGCTAGCTAGTGGGAAGCAGCCGCACAGCACAGGGAAATCAGCTCGGTTTTGTTTTTTTTTGTTTGTTTGGGTTTTTTTTGCGGTACACGGGCCTCTCACTGTTATGGCCTCTCCTGTTGCGGAGCACAGGCTCCGGACACACAGGCTCAGCGGCCATGGCTCATGGGGCCAGGCGCTCCGCGGCATGTGGGATCTTCCCGGACCGGGACACAAACCCGTGTCCCCTGCATCAGCAGGCGGACTCTCAACCACTGCGCCACCAGGGAAGCCAAATAAAAAATTTTTTAAAAGTTACTTGATCACTTAGTTAAGATGGTGTCTGCCAGGTTTCTCCAATGTAAAGTTAAACTGTTTTTCCCTTTCCATACTTTACTCCTTTTTTAAAATAGACTTCATAGAGTAGTGATAGGTTCACAGCAGTGCTGAGCAGAGGCACAGAGATTTCCCGTATACCCTTTGCTCCCTCACGTGCATCGCCTCCCCCATCATCAACATCCCCTGTGTTGTTAGTGGCAGCCATACCAGTGGTAGAGGAAGTGGCATTTTCACCAGATTCATCAGATGGCATGATTACAACTGAAGTTTCACTTACTTGGCTTCCATTGCTTTTGGTCCATTTTCAAACTTGCTTCTTCAGCCTTGGTATTGAGTCTTGAGATTTCTGGTACTCTTTAGTTACCAAAGTAACTTAAGCAGAACTCTGAGGAGAACAGATGGAAGCAGAATGTAAAAATAAAATCTCATCCAATGAAATTTTCAAAACAAACAGGGAGAAAAACAGTTTCAGGTATACACTGGTCATTTCTAGTTGAGTTATCCTATATTGATTTTTAAAAGAACTCCTTCAGTTAATTGCCCCATACTCATTTTTGAGCTTAAACAGCACAACATTAAATCTTTCCAAATCTTGTCTGCCCAGACCAGAAACAATGGTGCTCGTTCAGCATCTACAAGTCTGTGTTTGTAGACTTGGAATGGCCAAAAGTTGATAGAATATATCTCTGAGCAAAAATAAAATACAAGATGATGCCCAATGAAGTTCCAAGTACAAGAGGATCTTAATAAGTGTTGTTGGTTGTCAAGATCTGTGGGCTAAGGAAAAAGAAAATCAAAACTTTAGAATACTTAAGGCATTTAATGGTGGGAAATTTTCTAGTATATTTTTAAATGTCCAAAAAAACACTTTTTTTTTTAAAGTATGTCTTCTACTCTTAAAGATTTATTTCAAACTTCCCTTCAGTTTTCTCCAGCAAGTACTAATTGTGCTCTTGCTGTCAACCCATTCTTAGTCCTTGTCATTACAGGTTCAGTGGCTGCAGAGGTGAAATGTTTTGACAAATATTGGACGTCATATGGTTTACACTGTGGATCAGCATGGATGTTTTTAGCTTCTTCAGATGGCTCTGTAATGGAGTTATATTTGGAAGTTTCCCAGTATGGTGCAAAAGCCTCAGAGAGAGAGGAAGTTTATAAACTGCTATTCTACGAGAAGAAAGGCCAGCTGCTCATCCTGCATGATTCCTCCTTGAGCTTTTGTATTTTCCAAGCTAGACCTTTCAAGCTTGCTATTTATAAATTGATTTTCAGTATGCTGAGTGGCGATAAAGATTCGAATTGGCCGGCATATTTTCATTCAGTATGCAGAGAAGCCATTTAAAGACTGAGAGAACATATCAAGGGAAAAAGACAAAACCTGACATTAAGGGAAGATGAGGGAAAAGGAGCATCCTTGACCGTCGTTCTGACAATTACAATGTTTTAACCTACTTACTTTACTGAAAAGAGGTTCTCATATCTCTGTTTGGTTTATCAAAAAATTTATAGGCTAAAAGAACTGTTGAAAAGTTTCCATATCTGTAACATTTTTAACTTTCTGTGAAATTTCCATAGAAAATTGCAATTTTTCCTCTTGCAGGAAATTAAAAATAATGCATGAAGATCTTTTAAAATATTTAGTCTGTTACTTCCAGACTTATTCTATGACCTAGTTATATATCAAAAAATAGAAAAGTTATATCAGATAATTACTAAGAGTTATTCCTTATTTAGCTAGAACTGTCAGCATTGGGAGGCAAGAAAATTAATGGAAATAAAGATACTTCAGTATACTTCAGGTTATTTCTTTAAATATATTACAGAGTTTTCCATTTCATTGACAGTTGTAGTGACCTCTGCAAACCCTAAAACTGAGTTGTGCCAGTTGTGCCTACACATTTGGAATGGTCCATAGGAAGGATAGCTGTTGGGTGATAAATTCTCTTCCCATCACTGTATGGAGTAATACCAAGTGCCACCTCCTGTTAACTCTGTTCTCCTCATCAAAGAGTGCATTCTATTGTCTAACCTTACATTTAGCTATTCATGGAAATGAAATATTTTTTTAGGTTAGGTAGGTTAGTTAACGCAATTTACTATCTGCCAGGCGTTACTCTAAGCATCTCACAAATATTATTTGGTTCTCACGACAGCCCTAGAGAAGAGGTTCTGTAATTATTCTCATTTTACAGATGTGGAAACTGAGGCAAAGAGAAGGAAAGTAATTTGTCCCCATTTACACAGTAGGTGGCAGAGAAAGGATTTGATTTCCAGAATGTGCACTCTTTTTTTTTTTTTTTTTTTGCGGTACGTGGGCCTCTCACTGCTGTGGCCTCTCCCGTTGCGGAGCACAGGCTCTGGACGCACAGGCTCAGCAGCCATGGCTCACGGGCCCAGCCGCTCCGCGGCATGTGGGATCTTCCCGGACCGGGGCACGAACCCGGGTCCCCTGCATCGGCAGGCGGACTCTCAACCACTGCGCCACCAGGGAAACCCTTGCCTATTAATTCTTCATGTCCCTTGTATTTATTCACAGAGGACATTTTTTGCAGATGCAGGTTTTGGAAACAACTCATTTGATTCAATGAGTAGAATTAAGGGAAGTTTTATGGTACACTTATTAACAACATCGCCATTATGGGTGTAAAAGAAAGGAAAATAAGATTTTTACCCGTTCTACATCACTTTATCCTTTCTATTTTCTCTCTTGTTCTTTTCCTTTACTAAAGGTTGAGTTTTAGTCCATAGTATATCCCTCCACTTTCGAAGAATATTATTCAGGGAATTGACTTCTGTTTTAAAATACTTAAAGATCATTATTGAATCATTATCGGTCTATTATTCTTGCCTTACTTTTCAGCAGCGAATCCATAACAACTCACACATTTTTAATTCACCTTACTTTTGGTTTATGTCATAGTTTATGAATAGCCTATAAGAGCAAACAGACTATGACAAATTTTATAATCAGATTTTTTGCTTTGAAATATACTGTAATATTATGTTTAGAGGCAACTCATTACCAAGTTATATTCATTTTTATTTAAGTCAAGGAAAATAAGTGTACTTGATGCAAGTTTATAGAATCAAGATTAACATTAAGAAAGAATAAAAATATCCCATAAGACTCAGAGTATTACTGATTTTTTGTTTTATGTGTTTCTTAATTTTAAACAAATTTGCATTTTGAAAGTTGAGATCATTTTGTACACAGTTTTTTGTTTGCCTTTTTTTTTTTAAACCTAACTATACAATGTTATTGAATATTATTTCCAGTCCTGATTTAATGGTTGCATAGCCTTCTATTACATGTATGCAATACTTTGATTCTTTTAACCACGTTCCTCTTGTTGGAGATGTATATGGTTTCCAATTATTCAGTGTTTCAGATATTACTGATGTAATACTCACTTTTGTATTTAAATAATTTACGCATCTCTATTTCCTTAGGGTAAATACTCAGACGTGGAATTCCTGGGTCAAAGAGAGTTTTAAGGTTTTGAAATGTTGTACCTGTTAATATTCCCCATAAGTGTAGAAGTCACATTTCCTTACATACTAATAACAATGGAAATTAGGACTAAAAATTTCCTCTCTAGTAAACCAACTGTGGATATTATTATTATTACTTTTGAATCTCTTTATTTGTGTATTGAAAGAACAAATACCTCTCTGGGAACACTATGCCCAGGCAGTTTAATTGTTTATCAAGTTTATTTTGGGCCAGTATTGATCACTCTTTTGTGAAAAGAGGTTCTTAAACTAAAAACAAACAACAGACCCCGGAGAGATACACCATGTTCTTGGATTGGAAGAATCAACATTGTGAAAATGACTCTACTACCCAAAGCAATCTATAGATTCAATGCAATCCCTATCAAACTACCACTGGCATTTTTCACAGAACTAGAACAAAAAATTTCACAATTTGTATGGAAACACAAAAGACTCCGAATAGCCAAAGCAATCTTGAGAATGAAAAACGGAGCTGGAGGAATCAGGCTCCATGACTTCAGACTATACTACAAAGCTACAGTAATCAAGACAGTATGGTACTGGCACAAAAACAGAAAGATAGATCAATGGAACAGGATAGAAAGCCCAGAGATAAACCCATGCACATATGGTCACCTTATCTTTGATAAAGGAGGCAGGAATGTACAGTGGAGAAAGGACAGCCTCTTCAATAAGTGGTGCTGGGAAAACTGGACAGTATGAGATTAGATCACTCCCTAACACCATATACAAAAATAAGCTCAAAATGGATTAAAGACCTAAATGTAAGGCCAGAAACTATTAAACTCTTAGAGGAAAACATAGGCAGAACACTCTATGACATAAATCACAGCAAGATCCGTTTTGACCCACCTCCTAGAGAAATGGAAATAAAAACAAAAATAAATGGGACCTAATGAAACTTCAAAGCTTTTGCACAGCAAAGGAAACCATAAACAAGACCAAAAGACAACCCTCAGAATGGGAGAAAATATTTGCAAATGAAGCAACTGACAAAGGATTAATTTCCAAAATTTAAAAGCAGCTCATGCAGCTCAATAAGAAAAAAACAAACAACCCAATCCAAAAATGGGCAGAAGACCTAGACATTTTTCCAAAGAAGATATACAGACTGCCAACAAACACATGAAAGAATGCTCAACATCATTAATCATTAGAGAAATGCAAATTAAAACTACAATGAAATATCATCTCACACCAGTCAGAATGGCCATCATCAAAAAATCTAGGAACAATAAATGCTGGAGAGGGTGTGGAGAAAAGGGAACACTCTTGCACTGCTGGTGGGAATGTGAATTGGTTCAGCCACTATGGAGAACAGTATGGAGGTTCCTTAAAAAACTACAAATAGCACTACCATATGACCCAGCAATCCCACTACTGGGCATATACCCTGAGAAAACCAAAATTCAAAAAGAGTCATGTACCAAATGTTCATTGCAGCTCTATTTACAATAGCCCGGAGATGGAAACAACCTAAGTGCCCATCATCGGATGAATGGATAAAGAAGATGTGGCACATATATACAATGGAATATTACTCAGCCATAAAAAGAAACGAAATTGAGCTATTTGTAATGAGGTGGATAGACCTAGAGTCTGTCATACAGAGTGAAGTAAGTCAGAAAGAAAAAGACAAATACCGTATGCTAACACATATATATGGAATTTAAGGGGAAAAATGTCATGAAAAACCTAGGGGTAAGACAGGACTAAAGACACAGACCTACTGGAGAACGGACTTGAGGATATGGGGAGGGGGGAGGGGGAGCTGTGACAAAGCGAGAGAGAGGCATGGACATATATACACTACCAAACGTAAGGTAGATAGCTAGTGGGAAGCAGCCACATAGCACAGGGAGATCAGCTCAGTGCTTTGTGACCACCTGGATGGGTGGGATAGGGAGGGTGGGAGGGAGGGAGACACAAGAGGGAAGAGATATGGGAACATA